>NC_135966.1:35346668-35349370 GCF_053455715.1 Rhinoraja longicauda | reverse complement strand
ACTCTGTGGCAGAATCACTGTCAAATTCCAGACCAGAATTGGTTACTTGTGCCAAATGTTTTTTTGTATTTTCCTCTGTTAATTGGCGACTGATAGCTCCAACGGTTTAGGAACAATTACAGCTTTTATCTGGTCACATCAAAGTGCTGTTCCCATGGGGAAGCTTTGTCTCGCTGCTTTTTGGACTGTATCTTCCAAACTGCTCCAAACAACTTATCTTTAATTGGGAAAGTGCGGCTCTCTCTATGCCAGGACATGTGAGGTGGTTCGCTTAAAAGCAGCCTGGAATTATAGAAGTCAGTGTCTGATTCTTATTCTCCTTCCACAGCGTAGAAGGCAGCCCTTCAGCCCATCAATGCCATGCTAACTTCAAATAAATGCCTTCGATCCCATTTCTTCCCAATTATTCATCCGTACATATCCACCATGATTCTACCACCAACCACTACAACAGACCTCAATTTACAGTGTACTTGTTTTGTGAGTTTTCAGTGAGTTAATTTTGGTGTATAAAAATCATGGCAAGAGATAGGGTGAATGCACAGGGTTTGCTTTTTTAATCCTTTGCTTTGTAGGAGAATCAAAGAACCAAAGGACACAGGTTTAAGGTGAGAGGGCAAAGTTTAGTTTAATTTAGATATTTTAGTTTACTTTGGCCCACCGAGTCTGCGCCGACCAGTGTTCCCCTTACACTAGCACCATCCTACAGACTAGGGACTACGTACAATCTTTACTGCAGCCAATTAAGCTACAGACCTGTACGGCTTTGGAGTGTGGGAAGAAACTGGAGCACCCAGAGGAAACCCAAGCTGTCACGGGGAGAACGTGCAAAATCCACACAGACATGACCCGAGGTCATGATTTTACCCAGGGTTCTGGCACTATGAGGCAGCAAATTTAACCAGCATGCCCCTGTGCCACCCCATCTATCAAATGTCCCAGGGAGACACGACACCTAGTTCAAGTACAATTAGAGGAGGTCGCTAAATACTGGCCCTTAAAATGATGTGTAGAATGCTCAGCTGAATAAAAGAATAGGACATTGGGAGCTGTAGGGCCTGTTCCCGTGCTGTACTGTTCTATGTTCTTCCACATTGTTATTTCCCTCGCAATGATAACTCATACACAGAGCACCCTTGTTGGGGTACAGTGGTCTAATAGTTGAGTAACCTCCCAATTATTCAAGGGTCTCTGCTATGAATGCAGTGAGAAAAAGTTTGCAAGGCACAAATGCAACTGGGGAATTTAATTAAAAGTTAATCTGAAATAAACGCTTAGAAATGATAATCGTCATAACATCTAAACTGGACATCTTCTAATATCTTCAGGGACCGAAGCCTTTTATCTTTCTTTAATTGGTTTTATATGTGAGTGTTTTTAATGGTTTAGTTTAGTTTAGTTTCGTTTAGAGATACAGTACGGAAGCAGGCCCTTCGGCCCACCGAGTCCATGCCGACAAGTGATCGCTGCATACTAACACTATCCTACACACACTAGGGACAATTTACAATTGTACCAAGCCAGTTAATCTACACAAATGTACACCTTTGGAGTGTGGGAGGAATCCGAAGCACATGGAAAAAATGCACGCAGATCACTGGGAGAACATACAAACTCCGTACAGACAACACCCGCAGTCAGGATTGAACCCGGGTCTCTGGCGCTGTAAGGCAGCAACTCTACCACTGCGCCACTGTGCCGCCCACATTTTTGTTTAGTAATTTTCACTTTAGCGAATCCAACGGCAAAATGATGCAGTTGCTGGAAACTTTCAATAAATTCTGTTTAAAACTGTTTCTGTTTAATACACAGCGGGTCAGGTAGCAATTGTGGAGAGGATTGTTATAAATGTTTTTTGGACAACGTTTAACTGGCAGGAGGATGAAGGAGAACAGTGGAGAGAAAAAAAATCTGGAACCATGCAAAACACTAAGGTTGCGATAAATCAGAAATAGAAGCAAAGTTTACACAAAACACTCAGCATGTCAGGCAGCATCTGTGGAGACAGAAGCACGGTTAACTTTTCGTCTGAAGAAGGGTTCTGACCTGATAGAAGCCAATGAACCTACAAACTGGCAAGCCTTCGGGATGTGCAGCACCCAGAGGAAACACATGCAGTCACAGAGAGAAAGCACATACTCCATACAGACAGCACCTGTAGTCAGGAACGAACCCAGGTCTCCAGCGCTGTAAGGCAGCAACTCTACTGCTGTGCCACTGTCCCGTTCTGCACCTCTACCCCCATTGTGGATAATGGACTATGTCTATGGAACCAATGTGCTAAAATGCTGAGAACTACAGTATATTCTGTCCTCCCCTTTGGTCTTCCTATTGCACTTGAGTTTGACTTGATTGTATGTATCATTGGTATATCTTCTCTATTTGGATAGCTTTTTCACTGTACCTTGATACACATGATAGTAATAAACCAAAACCAAAACCTAATCCTGTAAACCTCTCCTCCATTTCTGGATCTTTCCGTCTCCATCTCAGGAGGCAAGTCATCTACAGTCATTTACTATAAACTCACTGACCCTACTACGGCCACCTTGACAATGCTCCTCCCACCCAATCCCTTGTACAGACCCCACCCCCTTTCTCTCAGTGTCTCAGTCTCTGCCACATCTCTTCTCAAGGTGGTCCTGATGTCAGGTCTCGAGCCGAAGTATCGACTGTGCACAGATGTTGAGGAGTTATACAGC
>NC_135966.1:35149168-35344168 GCF_053455715.1 Rhinoraja longicauda | reverse complement strand
GGAATCTCTATCTGTGTCGCCTGATCTCTGAAACGTTTGTTCATGGAACAACTATTCTATCACAACATGGAAAAGAACAAAAAATGAAACAAAGAGCTGAAGTAACTCAACGAGTCAGGTAGCATCCATGGAGAACATGGATAGGTGACGTTTCAGGTCGGGACCACACTTCAGGCCCGAAACGTCACCTAGCCAAGTTCTCCAGGGATGCTGCTTGACCCGCTGAGTTAAACATAGAAACATAGAAAATAGGTACAGGAGTAAGCCATTCGACCCTTTGAGCCAGCACTGCCATTCAATATGATCATGGCTGATCATCCAAAATCAGTATCCCGTTCCTGCTTTCCTCCATATCCCTTGATTCCGTTAGCCCTCAGAATTCCACAGATTCACAACTCTCTGACTGAAAAAGTTTTTCCTCATCTCAGTCCTAAATGGCCTACCCCTTATTCTTAAACTGTGGCCCCTTGTTCTGGACTCCCCCAACATTGGGAACATGTTTCCTGCCTCTAACGTGTCCAAATCCTTAATAATCTTATACGTTTCGATAAGATGTCCTCTCATCCTTCTAAATTCCAGTGTATACAAGCCTAGTCGCTCCAGTCTTTCAACATATGATAGTTTTGCCATTCCGGGAATTAACCTAGTAAACCTTCGCTGCACGCCCTCAATAGCAAGAATATCCTTCCTCAAATTTGGAGACCAAAACTGCACACAGTACTCCAGGTGCGGTCTCACTAGGGCCCAGGTGCGGTATGACTGAAACTGTGAAACCGTTCTCTATTTATATACCAAAGACTAGGGAAAAGCCAGAAGCAGAGCAGGCAGCACCCATGGAGAGAGAAACAAAGGTGATGTTTCAAGTCAATGACCTATTTGGACAAGTACATGAAAGGGATAGGTTTAGAGGGATTTGGCAGGCAGGTGGAACTAGCGTAGATAGGACATTGGTCAATGTGGGCAAGTCGGGCCGAAGGGCCTGTTTCCACACTATATGACTATGCCTCTCTATGAATCCACCCACCCCCCCCCCCCCCCCCCCCCCCCCCCTTAGCAATCTACTTAACTCAGCATTAAAATGTATATGTGAGTTGTAGATATCTATCACACTGACCTGTCAACCCACCACCGACTCCATCTACAATTCACGCTACCTTGGGTAAGCAGCCATCATAATCAAGAACCTTTTGCATTCGGGTCATTCCTTCTTCGCCTTGCTCCCATCGGGCAGAAGATAGAAAAGCTTGAAAGCTCGTTCCACCAGACTCAGGAGCACTTTCTTCCTCTCTGGATTCCTTGATACCAGTGACAATGTGCAAGAACTCCATGAAATAACTGATGTGGCCTACACGAGTTGTCCACACAGACTACGTACTCTGTCCAGTCCAACGACACCCTCAGGATCATGGCCTTGATACTGTCCTGGCCAGACCTGTCCAGAACTGACAAGTTTGGAACCGTATCCTGTCATTTTGTGCCCAATGGTCAATAGTAAATAGTCAATGGTGCTTTATCGCCACATGTACATACGTGCAGTGATATTCTTTTTTTGCATACAGTTTTGTAAAGTATTTCCATACCTAAGCACAATGACCAATTAGCAAAGTGTACGGAAACAGTCCACCGACACTGCATGCAAGAGGCGCCATGTTTTGGCGCCATTTTCAAAGTCTTGTTCCGGTCCAGTCCGTGCTCTGGGCCTTATGAGCGCCACCTGATCCAGGTGAGCCCTAGGCTGCTGCAGGCCTCCAGCCATTACCTTCCTTAGGCATGTGGATCGTCCAGTGATCCGACACCCCTCTCCTTGCCCGCCCACTTTTGTGCACCGGGGGCGCCTCCCACAGCCGACCATGAGGGCGCGTAAGGTAAGACCCCAGTTCACTCTCCTACTGGTCTTGTTCCTCATGTCCGCCATTGCCGGCTCCCTCCATCCTCCTCTCCTGTTCTCTGGTGTTCAGGTGACCAGCAGCGGCTGGGCTCAGTGGCTCCCTCTGCAGGCTACTGGGTCCATGTGCGAAAGCAGAAATCTCACTTGGAACTCAGGCTGCAGGATGAAGTAAGATGAGTAGTATCAGCCTGAAGAAGGGTTTCAACCTGAAACATCACCAATCCTTTATCTCCAGTGATGCTGCCTGACCCGCTGAGTTAGTCCAGCACTTTGTGTCTATCTTGAGGAATTTGCAAAGTGTTTAACCCAAGAGCTTACATACTGGGGAAGCATGATGGGAAAAATGGTCAACATAGTCAAACTAAGGATGTTAGTGAAGCAATAATTAGATATACCATGGTGTTAGGTCCCACAGCACAGATAGTTTAGTTAAAATAAACATTGAGAGTTGTAAACAGCTGAGAGTAATAAAACTGACAAGGGCACTGACATTTATTGTGCTTATTTGTTATATAAATTAGAGAATGGTGTGTAAGTAACAGGGAGCATCAGGTTAAAGATAATTCTGGATAAGGATAGGGATAATTCTGGAGAAAGGCAATGATGAAAGGTTACGGAGACATTGATCATTGATGACATTTCAAATATGTAGAATCCACAAGTAACCATTGTGTCGTGAGAATTTTATAAATGCTGTGGGGACTGTGAATCTTTGAAAACACCTTGGGTTCTCTCAGAGTGTTTCCCAGTGCTTACTGTTAAGGCATTCAATAAAACGACTTGTTCGAGAGATTCACCACTGATTTACGAGATGTTTTATTTTGTGTCTGTTCCTATCTAAGCTGCGCCCCAAGTAAAGCCACATTCAGGGCAAAGGTAGAGTTTAGATTAGCTTAGTTCAGAGATTCGGTGTGGAAAAAGGCCCTTCAGCCCACCGAGTCCTCGTCAACCAGTGATCCCTGTACACTAGCTCTATCCTACACACTGGGGACAATTTACAATCTGTACCAAAGCCAATTAACCTACATCTTTGGAGTGTGGGAGGAAGCTGGATCACCCGGGGAGAGCCCACGTGGACATTGAGGAGAATGTACAAACTCCGTACAGACAGCACTCTCAGTCAGGATGGAACCCAGGTCTCTGGTGCTGTAAGGCAGCAACTCTACTGCTGCACAGGGGCGGTCGGGCGAGGCGAGGGATGCCAGTTTGCAGTGTGAGCTATGCAAATGAATTTCACTGTGCAGTGCATACAAGACAATAAAGCACCATTGACATTGAGACCTGGCTTTGATGCTGACGTTGGGTGCTGTCCCTGTGGAGTTTGCATGTTCTTGTGGAGGTGTTCTGGATTCCTCCACACATCCCAAAGACATGTGGGTTTGCAGGTCTGAAGAAAGGTCCTGACCCAAATCCTTGCCCATCCATGTTCTCCAGAGATGTAGCCTGACCCATTGAATTACTCTAGCACTTTGCGTCCTTTTTTCTTCGTTCCATTATCGATACCTTTGACAATTAAACATTCTTGACTCTTGATAGACACAAAATGCTGAGTAACTCAGGAGGACAGGTAGTATCTCTGGATGGAAGGAATGGGTAATGCTTCAGCTCGAGACTCTTCCTCAGTCTCAAGAAGGGTCTTGACCCGAAACGTCACCCATACCTTCTATCCAGTGATGCTGCCTGTCCCACTAATTTACTCCAGCATTTTGTGTCTATCTTCGGTGTAAACCAGCATTTGCAGTTCCTTCCTACACATTCTTGTCTTGCGATCCTTCTCCCACCTTTTTGTCTACTGAAGACCAACTTGCTTCTCCCTTTTTCCCACTTCTGATGAAGGATTCCCAGAACCAAAATCTTGATGGTTCTTTATCCACAGATGCTGCCTGACCTACTGAGTTTCTCTAGCTTTTCCTGTTTTGGTTTCCGTAAACTGAGCAAGTTTTACAACAGTCAGGTCATGCAGTGGTCATCAACATTGACACAAGATTTAAAATGTAAGTTTATTTCATGAACTGGCACTGATGCAGTGGCACAGCGGTAGAGTTGCTGCCTTACAGAACCAGAAACCTGGGTTAGATCCTGACTATGGGTGCTGACTGCACACAGTTTGCACATTCTCCCTGTGACAGCGTGGGTTTTCTCCAGGTGCTCCGGTTTCACCCCACACTCCAAGGATGTTGGTTAATTGACTTTTGTTAAATTGAGAAAAAAATAGCCCCTAGTGCATAAGACAATGCTAGTATACGGGATGATCGTTGGGCGGCGCGGACTCAGTGGGCTGAAGGGCCTGTTTCTGCACAGTGTCTCTAAAGTCTAAAGTCTAAAGTAAACTGAAGGCAAGTTCCCCAACCCTTTGGTTAGAAATAAAACTTTTATCCAGGTTTCAAAATTCATCACAATAACAATAGAAATTGAAAAAAAATCCCAGTATTGACACACAGAAGCCGAGTGGTACTTCAAAAAATCCTTTGCCTTTGAAAAAAATCCTTTATCATTCTCTCCTTCGATCAACAGATTGAGTCTATTGAGAGTTGTGAAGAATAGAGGAGGCTTGGGTGCATTTTCTAAAGTGTTTCTGGATTTGCAAACAGTGAAACATAATTGACAAAGTCTTTTCAAGGTACAAAACCAAACTATGTCTTTCCATTAGATTGCAAAAATTGAGAGCAATGCCCACTGCCAATGTCAAACTTGTTTGCAACAAACAAGAGTAGTTCTAGCTTCAAGATATTTAGCCTTAGGTTACAAGGTGGTTTTGTGAAGACCTAGGACCAATGAACAATGCACAATGAACAGTGTACCATGGAAGGACACAAAAGAAGAATTTAAGTAATGGTCAATGGCCAACAGTGGTTTATTGACACATGTGCAAAAGGACAGTGACATTCTTTTTTTTGCATGCTGTTCAGTAAAGTATTGCCATACCAAAGCACAATTCACGATTGGCAAGGTTTACAGAAATAGTCCGCTGAGATCGCATGCAAGGGTTTTTGGCACCATTTCTAAGTTCTATGTCTTATGGAGTGGTGCCTGATCCAGGTGAGCCCCAGGCTGCTGCAGGGCCTCCAGCCATCGCTCTTGTCCAGATTTTCCATCGATCCAACGTCCTTCCCCCCAACTGCCTGCCGTGTCGGCAGATAAAAAGTGGCTTCTGAATTATACCAGGGAACTCTATCCTCTGTTAAGATGCATAGAAAGGAACTGCAGATGCTAGTATATACTGAAGATAGACACAAAATGCTGGAGTAACTCAGCGGTCAGGCAGCATCTCAAGAGAACATGGATTAATGACGTTTCAGGTGGGGATGAAGAAGGATCTGAAGAAAGGTCCTGACCCGAAACGTTACCTATCCATGTTCTCCAGAGAAGCTGCCTGACCCACTGAGTTACTTCAACATTTTGTGTCTTTCCTTTATAAAGACTTATATGGCTTTGAAAGAGTCAGTTCTCTTTAAAGTGCAAATGGAACGTAATCTTTAGACACAATAGCATTGATTAACCTAAACTGGGTATTCCTTAGACTACATCAGGCTTCAGAACCCCGTAAACTAAATGGAATCAACCACATTCATGTGTAGGAAGGAATCGCAGATGCTGGTTTACACCAAAGTATACTTCACACAAAATGCTGGAGTAACTCAGCGGGTCAGGCAGCATCTCTGGAGAAACGTAATAGGTTACATTTTGGGTCAAGACCCGGCTTCATACTGAGTGTCAGGGAAGAAGGGAACTAGAGATATGAAAAGGTTCTGAACAAATCAGAGCTGGCACCAATGAACAAGGACATGTGGAGCCCACAATGGTCCATTGTTGGCAGTGGAAGAGGTTATAATGAAGGGATACGGGCGCCACGGGAGAAGAATGAGGAGGAGATAAGACTTTGCCTTCCATCACAGTGAGGGTATGCCTAGAGCAATCACTGTGATGGCTGTTTTGTGTAAAATTGTATCTGTGTGTCTTGTGCTTTTTGATGTCTGCTGACGTGAGAGGACGCTGGCGTTGAGTATTCGCCGCTTTTCCGTCAGGATAGTTTGTCTGTTTGTCTCTATGTTAAATGTATTTGTAAAGCGCTTTGAGCATGTGATAAGGCGCTATATAAAATAAATATATTATTATTATTATTATTATTATTATAGGGATGTGAACAGTGGAACAGCCAGGACGACTAGGGTGGGGGAGGGACAGAGGCAACAATAGGTGTGCATGGAGTCAATGGAAGGGAGGTTGTTTTGCGTGATGGTCTGGGCTGCATGTACAATTTTCCGCAATTTCTTGCGGTCTTGGATGGAGCTGTTCCCAAACCATGCTGTGACGCATTCTGATAAAATGCTTTCTACAGCACATCTGTAGACGTGCCACAGATATAAGGTCACTTTGACATCAAGTGAATCCTTCCATTATTTTTGGAGACACAGAGTCCACCTGGTGTCAACTGAGTAACGTGGACACACTGGACCTAGAACGTAGAACATGGAATAATACAGCACAGGAACAGATGTTAGACAGAGCTCTAGGGGCTAGCGGAATCAAGGGATATGGGAAGAAGGCAGGCACAGGTTACAGATTGTGAATGATCAGCCATGATCACACTGAATGGCTGTGCTGGCTCGAAGGGCCAAATGGCCTCCTCCTGCACCTGTTTTCTGTGTAACAGGCCCTTTGGCCTACAATGTTTGTACTGAATATATAGAAAATAGGTGCAGGAGTAGGCTATTCTACCAGTAGATATTCCATATCGCTCCATTCTCTGCACATCCATATGCCTATCTAAAAGCCTCTTAAGCGCTATTCTCAAATTTGCCTCAACATCCACCCCTGGCTGTGTGTTCCAGCTAATCACCACCCTCTGTGTAAAAAAGTTGCCCCGAACATCTCTTTTAAACTTTGCCCCTCTGACTTTAAAGCTATGCCCTGTAATATTTTGAATTTTCCATCCTGAGAAAAAGTGTTCTCGCTCTCTAACCTATCTAAGTCTCTCATAATTTTATATACTTCTATCAGGTCTCACAACAATCTCTGAGGTTCCAGAGAAAACAATGCAAGTCTGTCCATGTTCTCCCTATTGCTAATACCGTCTACTCCTGGCATCATTCTGGTAAAAACATTCTGGTATAAACATTCTGGTTTTCAAGAGAGAGTTAGATTTAGGTCTGAGGGTTGAAGGAATGAAGGGATATGGGGAAAAAGCAGGAATAGGGTATTGATTTTAGATGATCAGCCATGATCATATTGAAGGCGGAGTTGGCTCGAAGGGCCGAATGGCCTACTCCTGCACTTATTTTTCTATGTTTCTATGGTAGAAATCTACAAAAGTTGTAGAAATAAAAGTGTTTATTCATTTGGAAAAGCAGGCATTCTCTTGGACAACATCCAAGCTCAAAGGTACATTGAGGTTTTATATTTTTTAAACACAAAGACAACAATAAATGATCAACTAAAATGTCAATGGCCATAATTACCTACTTAGCTTTAACATTTTAAGTGTAGGCAGGTAATTAGTCTAATTTGGTTTAGAAACACAGCATGGTAACAGGCCCTTGAACCCACCGAGTCCACGCCGACCACACTAGTTGACACTATTTCCAAGTTATCCAACTTTCTCATCCACTCACTATACACCAGGGGCCACAGAGACCAGTTAACCTAAGAACCCGTATGTTTTGGGGTTGCAGGTGGAAACCAGAGCACTCAGAGGAAGCCCACATGGTCACAAGGAGAATATGCAAACTCCACACAGGCAGCATCCGAGGTCAATTCTGAACTGATAATCCATTGGAAAAAGACAAAAAGTGCTGGAGTAACTTAGTGGATCAGGGAACATCCCTGGAGAAGATGGATGGGTGATGTTTATGGATGGGACCCTTCTTCAGACTGATTACAGAGTCTGAAATCTCTGTAGAGGAGGGGAGGGGGGTAGAAAGTAGGAAGAGAGGAAGGACAGGACAATGTGTGGCAGGTAATAGGTGAACAGGTGAGGGGGGATTGATAGGCAGAGGTTGGACAAAGGCGAGAGGTGAATAAAGGGTGTGAAACAACTGTGTTGAAGAGTCATAAATTGTGTGGCCACAGGAAGGAATGTGGCTCGAGTGGGAGGGGAGAAATAGGTGCAAATCCAGATGGGACACAGGGGAAGGAGGGGGGGGGGGGGGGTGAAATAAAGGGTGGGAGAAAGGGAGAGGGATGAGTTGTTGGAAGTTACCTAAAACTGGAGAATTCAATGTTTATACCTTTGGGTTGTAAGCTACCCAAGCAAAATATGAGGTGCTCTTCCACCAATTTGCACGTGACCTCACTCTGACAGTGGAGGAGGCCCACGACAGAAAGGTCAGTGTGGGAATGGGAAGGGAAGTTAAAATGGTTCCCACTGGTATAATCCGGTAGACCTTCACCGAACAAGTGTAAGTGATCAGTGAAATGATCCTAAAGTCGACACTCAGGCTCCATTGTTCTGGACTGACAATCCATAATTGTGAGTTCAAATCCTACCGCAATAACTCAATGAATTTAAATTCAGATTAACAATAGGGTGACACAATGGCGCAGTGGCACATTTGCTGCCTTACTGCGCCTGAGAACCGGGTTTGATCCTAACTACCAGTGCTATGTTTTCCCTGTGACTGTCTGGGTTTACTCCAGGTGTTCCACATTGTAGAGACGTGTAGGTTTGTAGGTTAATTGGCCTCTCTAAATAGTTCCTAATTTGTAGGATAGAACTAGCGTACAAGTGATAGTCCGTCAGTGCTGACTCGGTGGGCCCATGGGCCTGATTCCATGCTGTATCTCTATTCCAAACTAAACTAAAGTTGGAATTTCGAAAATAATAACAACCAGTCTTAGTAATGGTGACTAGCTTAAATCATAGGATTATTGTAAATAGTGAAAACAAAGAATTAATGATTGTTCTATCGGGTGAAAACTATTTGCCATGCTTTCTTGCTCTGATCTATAATTGATTTATTCTTAAATGTTCCATGAAATGGCAAAACACTTTGGTGTAGATGACATCCACCACCTTCTCAAAGGCAATAAATTACAGATTTGCACAAATAGACGAATAATATATTAAAATGCCTCTCCAGTAAATGTAAATCCACAACCTGTAAATGTATTAAAGACAACAATGTAGAACCAAAAGATAGACACAAAGTGCTGCAGAAACTCAATGGGTCAGGCAGCATCTCTGGAGAACGTTGTGGGTCATGACCCTACTTCAGACTGATTGTAGAAGGAGGCTGGAAAAGATAAGAGGCAAGACAAAGCATGCCAGGTTATAGGTCAACGCAGGCAAGGGTGGGGGTTGACAGGCAGATGGTTGGAACAAATGCCACAGATAAGAACAGTAGGTGTACGACAGGTTTGTACGTTCTCCCTGTGACCACGTGAGTTTTCTCTGGGTGCTCCAGTTTCCTCCCACATTCCAAAGCCGCACAGGCTTGCAGGTTAATTGGCTCCGGTAAAAATTCTAGGATAGAATTGGTGCACAGGTGATGGTTGGTTGGCCCAGATTCAGTGGGCTGAAGGGCCTGTTACCACTCTGTATCTCTAAACTGTTACTAAACTCCAAGCAGTTTGCTTGTAAACCTTCATCCTGCTACCCTACAGGAGAATGTAACAGAGAATCAAAAATGAAACAGATGTAGAATAGTAGAAATGGAATCAGAAAATGATGGAAGCATTCAACAGATCAGGCAGTGGAAAATAAAACAGTTAACATTTAAGGTCAGGGTCTCTGTTAGAATTGGGAACCTGCACAATCTATTTGATGATCACAATCAGTAGACTGCCTCCATCTTGCTTTAATGGAATCTTCGTTTTGCATGCTATCCAAACAGATCAGATATACCATACATAAATACTCTCACGTCAAACTCAAGTATGTCAGATAGAGCAAAGGGGAAGTTGATGAGTGCACAATATCGTTCTCAGCATTGTAAGTATCACAAAATGCTGGAGTAACTCAGCAGGTCAGGCAGCATCTCTGGAGAGAAGGAATGTGTAACATTTCGGGTCGAGTTCCTTCTTCAGACTGAAGAAGGGTTCTCAGCATTGTAGCTCATCAATTCCATGGACAAGGTCCAATGCCCACAATGGGGAAGAGGTGAATTGGACATTACCCCAGCTTATGGAAGGACTGTTCATAAACCTGATATCGGAGGGGAAGAAGCTGTTCCTGAGTCTGGTGGTGCGCGCTTTGAAGCTTCTGTGCCTTATGCTGGACGGAAACAGGGTGAAGGAATGACCAGGGTGGGACAGGGACAAGTCTTTGATTATGTTGGCTACTTTCCCAAAGGAGTGTGAAGTGTAGATGGAGTTAATGGTGGGAAGTCTTGTCTGTGTGATAGACTGGGCTACATCTACAACTCTGTAATTATGTTCAGTTTATTATTGTCACATGTGCCAAGGTACAGTGGAAAGCTTTTGTTCATGTTCTATTCAGTCGCAGAAAAAACAAACATATTGTCCACAGTGCACAGATGAAGGATAAAGGGGTTGACATTTGGTGTAAATAAAACACTGAAGTCCACTAAAGTCCAATTAAAGATATGACAAAGGCCTCCAATGGGAGGTCAGGACCGCACTCGAGCTGGTGAGAGGACCGTTCAGTTGCCTGATAATAGTTGGGAAGAAACTGTCCCTGAATCTGGAGGTGTGCATTTTCACACTTCTGTACTTCCTGATGGGAGAGGGGAGAAGAGGGAGTGACCGGGGTGAGATTCGTCCTTGATTATGTTGGCGGCCTTGCCGAGGCAGCACTTTAAAACTCCTTCCGCTCACCCTAAGCTTATGGCTTCTTGTTTTTAACTACATTTAGTTCTTTTACATATATAAATTTGCTAAATGTTCCTGGATCAATCTGAAACTTTCAGACCCATCAGGTGCCCCAGCCCGCTGAGAAAACTCAACTCTAAAGTTGTCAAAGGCTGCCATTGTAGTTCAAAACACAGGAACTCAGTGGGTCAGGCAGCATCTGTGGAGGGAATGGACTGATGACGTTCAGGTCGAGTGGTCAGGGTGCAACTCGTCCTCGATTATGCTGGTGGGCTTGCCGAGGCAGCGTGAGGTGTAGATGGATCAATGGAAGGGAGGTTGCTTTGTGTGATTGGAGTGAGGGAAGAAACCGGAGCACTCGGAGAAAATCCATGCAGGTCACGGGGAGAACGTACAAACTCTGGACAGACAGCACCCATGGACAGGATTAAACCTGGGTGTCTGGCGCTGCAAGGCAGCAACTCTACCGCTGCGCCACCATGCCACCCCCAGAAAAGAGTTTCTGCCTTAGAGACCCAGTTTCCATCCTGACCACAGGTGCAGTCTGTACAGAGTTTGGATGGGTGCATTCCAAAGACATGCAGCTTAATTGGCTTCCCTACCGCAACTCTAATGCTGCACTACCGTGCCGCCCCTAATTTAAGATTAGCTCCTCTCAGAATCCCAGGATCGAAACCATGTGTATAGTCACGATTCCCTTTGAGATTGCAAAAAATAAGTGATTCATATCTCAATGACCTGCAGCCCATTAAATGAGTTATAATAGGCAACATGGACTCCAGTATTAATCTGCTTGTTCCAACTGTTCGCTCATTACTGCTATCTTCATAGCCCCTGGCACTGCTATCACTAGACCTGGCTAACTCAGGTATATACTGCCACAAGTAAAGGAATTATTTTTAATTTGCTTGCTCTGTAAGCAACTGATTAGTACAAATATTTCACTCCATACAAGGCTCAGTAAATTGGCTGGAAGGAGGCAGAATGTTAGAATGAAATGAACACAACATGTCAATTCTTATAAATCACCAAAAATTAACTATTTTAAGTTACTTTTTTTCCTCCATTTCTGGCAAGACGACAGACTATTTTCCAGCAGATTTCATTTCAGTACAATCACGTATTATGAGTGACGCTTCGGGTTGGGACCCATCTTCAGGATTTCCCGACTTGAAATGTCACCCATCCTATTTTTCCAGAGATGCTGCCTGACCCGCTGAGTTATTCCATCACTTTGTGTCTATCTTCGGTATTAACTAGCATCTGCAGTTCCTTTCTACTCAATGACATATTATATTGAGTATGTTCAATAAGTTTAGGTTAGTTTAGTTTAGAGATGCAGCTTGGAAACAGGCCCTTCGGCCCACTGAGTCCACACCGACCATCAATACCTGTTCACACTTGCTCTATGTTGTCCCATTTCCGTATCCATTCCCTACACACTAGGGGCAATTTATAGAGGCAAATGAACCGACAAACCCGCACGTCGTTGGGATGTGGGAGGAGACCGGAGAACCAGGTGAAAATGCATGTGGTCACAGGGAGAACGTGCAAACTCCACACAGTCAGTTCAGTTCAGTTCAGGGTATTGTCACGTGTACCGAGGTACAGTAAAAACCTTTTTGTTGCGTGCTAACTAGTGACGAGGACTGTCGGAGAATGAGGAGGACCATGAGCGAAGGGGGTCCCAGGGGAAAGGGGAGCAGCTGCCAGGTGCGGCAGAAGGCAGTAGATAGGACTGTTTAACTTTTGTAACTGGGTCGGTGCCAGAAACTTGACGAGTCTTGAGTACTGCCTAGTTGAGACCAGCTGTATGATTTTACTGGATTGTATGCAGAACAAAGCATTTCAACCTAGGTAGACACAAAATGCTGGAGTAACTCAGCGAGGCAGGCAGCATCTCTGGAGAGAAGGTGACGTTTCGGGTCGAGACCCTTCAGACTGAAAGTCACGGAAAAAGGAAACGAGAGATATAGTCGGTGATGTAGCGAGATATAGAACAAATGAATGAAAGATATGCAAAAAAGGTGCCTAGGTACATGTGACAATAAAGTATAATTGAACCATTGAATCGTTGCTTCATAAAATGATTGCCAAGAACACATTCCTTTTTGCATTTCAAAGAATTATGTTCTCCGATACTGAGCTTACAATATAATACAATACAATACAATACAATATCCTTTATTGTCATTGTACAAGTACAATGAGATTTTGATTTTGATTGTCGCTTCCATATCGATGCTATCAAATCAAATATTTAAATAAATCACTGCGAACATGTAGACAACGAGAAGGGGGGGGGGGGAAGAAAAAAGAAAAGGGGGAACAAGGTAAAGTGCAAAAAAAGGTTCATGCAGATGGTCAGTTGTGCCAGATGACCCTGGGGGCAGAGACAGATCATGGCGGGCTCTCAGCAGGACCGATTCAGAGCAGCTATAGCTCCAGGGATGAAGCTGTTTCTTAGTCTGGAGGTGCGGGCGTAGAAGGCCTTGTACCGTCTGCCAGATGGAAGTAGTTCAAACTTCCTCAGTTTGCTCAGTTTCTTGCGGCAAGAATCACAAAGATTCATCAACCTCATTCAAAAAAACAAAATTCTTCTGTCTCCGTCCTGAGCCTCTTACGCTGAGACGAAGGTCCCTGGCTTTAGATGCCGCAATCAGTGGATGGATTACCCTGGCATCTACCTTGGCAGGTCCCTCAAAGTGCCATTCTCAAGTTAAGATGTCAATGCACCAACAACACACGTTGTTATGAGAAGATCAAAGCGATTCAGTGAATCTATAAGGAGAATAACTTTGAACTCTGAAATTAAAACAGAAATTCCTGGGAAAAACCCAAGAAGTTCAGACAGCGTTTAGTTTAATTTAGTTTGGTTTGGTTTAGTGTAGTTTAGTCTAGGTTAGTTTAGTTTGGTTTGGTTTGGTTTAGTTTGGTTTAGTTCAGAAATACAGCATGGAAACAGACCCTTCGGCCCACTGAGTCCATGCTGACCAATGATTACCCATTCACTAGTTCTATGTTATCCTGGTTTTGCACCACTAAGGTCAATTTTACAGAAGCTGATTACCTATAAACACGCACGTCTTTGGAGTGTGGGAGAAAACCGGAGCACCGGAGAAAACCCACGCGATCACAGTACAACATGTGGTGCAAACTCCCACAGTCAGGATCGATCCCGGGTCTCTGATGCTGTGAGGCAGTAATTCTACTGCTGCACTATGGCGCTGCCCCTAGACAGCTGTCAGTTTAGTTTATAGTTTATAGTTTAGTTTAGTTTAGTTTAGTTTAGTTTAGTTTAGTTTAGTTTAGTTTAGTTTAGTTTAGTTTAGTTTAGTTTAGTTTAGTTTAGTTTAGTTTAGTTTAGTTTAGTTTAGTTTAGTTTAGTTTAGTTTAGTTTAGTTTAGAAATACAGCTGGGAAACAGGGCTTCAGCACACCGAATTCACGCCGACCAACAATTACACACCCCACATTAGTTCTTTATTATCCCGGTTTTGCATCCTACATATTAGGCCCAATTTACAGAAGACAATTAACCTACAAATTAGCCTGTGTATGATAGAACTAGTGTGTGGGCAATCGTTGGTCACCGTGGACTCAGTGGGCCAAAGGGACTAAAGTATCTCTCAAGTAAAGTAAAGTCTCAACTAAACGAACTGCAGAGGCTGGTTTAGACAATAGACAATAGAAAATAGGTGCAGGAGAAGGCCATTCGGCCCTTCGAGCCTGCATCGCCATTCAATGTGATCATGGCTGATTATTCTCAATCAGTACCCCGTTCCTGCCTTCTCCCCATACCCCCTGACTCCGCTATCCTTAAGAGCTCTATCTAGCTCTCTCTTGAATGTATTCAGAGAATTGGCCTCCACTGCCCTCTGAGGCAGAGAATTCCACAGATTCACAACTCTCTGACTAAAAAAGTTTTTCCTCATCTCTGTTCTAAATGGCCTCATCTCTGTTCTAAATGGTTCTATCAATGTGCTGGAGTAACTTAGTGGGTCAGGCAGCATCCCTGGAGAACATGGATCGGTGACGTTTCCGATCAGAGAAAGGTCTGAAGAAGGGTCCAGACTTAAAATGTCACCTATCCATGTTCTCCAGGAATGCTGCCTGACCCGCTGAATGACTCCAGCATTTTGTGTCTACGAGTGATTCATTTGAGTTTGAGTTTAATTTATTGTCAGGTGTACTGAGGTACAGTGAAAAGCTTTTTGTTGCATCCATCCAGTCAGTGAAAAAACTATACATGATTACAATTGAACCGTCCATAGTGTACAGATACAGGATAAAGGCAATAACGTTTAGTTCAAGATAAAGTCCAGCAAAGTCCGATTAAATATTGGCCGAGGGTCACCAATCAGCTCAGGACCACTCTCTAGTAGGGGATATGATTGACCAGTTGCCTGATGATAGCTGGGAAGAAACTGTCCCTGAAGCTGGAGGTGTGCGTTTTCACACTTCTGTACCTCTTGCCTGATGGGAGAGGGGAGAAGAGAAAATGTCAGGGTGAGACTCATCCTTGATTATGCTGGTGGCTTTGCCGAGGCAGCGCGAAGTCAATGGAAGGGAGGTTGGTTTGCGTGATGGTCTGGGCTGCTCCAAAATTCTCTGCAATTTCTTGGGGTCTTGGATGGAGCTGTTCCCAAACCATGCTGTGAAGCACCCCAATAAAATGCTTCTGTAGAAGTGGTGAGGGCTGTTGGGGACATGCTTAACTATTCAGTTTTATTCCAAAAGAAAAACAGTAACGGACTTGATGCCTGAGATATTTGCACAATAGGAATTGTTGATTGAGTATTTTTAGCACTGGTTTTGCAGCGCTTAGTATTATTCTGTAGAGTTATCAGAAGACAAGGATACTTCAGCCATAATCAATACAGTGCCTGAGCAGAAACTGAGACGGCTCCTGTCAGCTGTTGCAACCAGATTGCTAAAGTCATTATCTTCAGCAAGTGCCGAGAATTTGGATCAATTTAACTCCAGCTGTGTCATAGATTAGGAGGGAAGAAAGTCTCAGTGATTTAACATGAATTTACCAAAAAAGCAGTTCATTCCTTAACGCTTTCAAAGCCGACATCATCACCTCCTGCTTATTAAATCGCTAATGATTGCTTCAGGATGCAGGGTCGAGCTACTCATCTGGGGGTTCATTCTGGTGAAGTTGGAATAATAATAAGATTAGGCAGAACTTCCACATTTAGAGTCATAGAATCATACGGCGTGGAAACAGTGTGATGGAAACAGGAACTGCAGATGTTGGTTTATACCGAAGATAGACGCAAAGAGCCGGAGTTACTCAGGCAGCATCGCTGGAGAAAAATGATGGGTGACATTTCAGGTTGGAACCCTTCTTCAGACTGAAAGTAGAGGAGGGGGGAGTGTAAGGGTGGGGGGACTGGAAGTTGAAAAATGCCAGAACAAAGCAGGGCTGGCAACAGATGACAAAAGAAGGATGGAACCTTCTAGTTCCACTGTGCATATCCCTGTATACCTTCATTATCACCTCTTCCCCAGCCGATTGAATGTTCAAACCTTATGATTTAGTTTAGTTTAGTTTAAAGATACTGCAGGGAAACAGGCCCTTCGGCCCACCGAGTCTGTGCTGACCATTGTTCACTCCGTACACTAGCAGCACCCTACACACTAGGAACAATTTACAGAAGCTGATTAGCCTACAAACCTGTACGTCTTTGGAATGTGGGAGGAAACCGGAGCACCCGGAGAAAACCCATACGGTCACAGGGAGAACATACAAAACCTGTACAGAGGGGACCTGTAGTCTGGATTGAACCTGGCTCTTTGGCGCTGGAAGGCAGCAATTCTACTGATGCCCCACAGTGCCACAACTTTTGGTGTTTGTATTTTTTATTCTGAATAATGTTTATTTTGATTTTTTTTTTAATCTCCTGACACATTTAAGAAAATAGATGAGGGCTTGTTGACTCTGGGTCTGCACTCACTGGAGTTTCGAAGGATGAAGAAAGGTCTCAACCCGAAACCTCACCCATTCCTTCTCTCCAGAGATGCCGCCTGTCCCGCTGAGTTACTCCAGCATTTTGTGTCTATCTCAGAAGGATGAAGGGTGACCTCGTTGAAATTTACCGAAAAGTGAAAGGCCTGGATAGAGTGGATGCTGAGAGGAGGTTTCCACTAGTGCGAGAGTCTAGGACCATAGGGCATAGTATCACAAGTAGAAAGGAGATGGGGTGGAATTTCTTTGGTAAATCTGTGGAATTCATTGTGGTGGAGGCCAAGTCTTCGGGTATTTTTAAAGCGGAAATTGACAGAATCTTGATTAGTAAGGGTGTTAGAGGTAATGGGGAGAAGGCAATTCTGGAGCCTACCAGGGAGAAGGCAATTCTGGATTTAGTGTTGTGTAATGATCCTGATCTGATAAGGGGACTAGAGGTAAAAGAGCCATTAGGAGGCAGTGATCACAACATGATAAGTTTTACTCTGCAAATGGAAAGGCAGAAGGGAAAATCGGAAGTGTCGGTATTACAGTATAGCAAAGGGGATTACAGAGGCATGAGGCGGGAGCTGGCCAAAATTGATTGGAAGGAGGCCCTAGCAGGGAAGACGGTAGAACAGCAATGGCAGGTATTCCTGGGAATAATGCAGAGGTTGCAGGATCAATTTATTCCAAAGAGGTGGAAAGACTCTAAGGGGAGTAAGAGGCACCTGTGGCTGACAAGGGAAGTCAGGGACAGCATAAAAATTAAGGAGAGGAAGTATAACATAGCAAAGAAGAGTGGGAAGACAGAGGATTGGGACTCTTTTAAAGAGCAACAAAAGTTAACTAAAAAGGCAATACGAGGAGAAAAGATGAGGTACGAGGGTAAACTAGCCAATAATATAAAGGAGGATAGCAAAAGTTTTTTTAGGTACGTGAAGAGGAAAAAAATAGTCAAGGCAAATGTGGGTCCCTTGAAGACAGAAGCAGGGGAATTTATTATGGGGAACAAAGAAATGGCAGACGAGTTAAACCGTTACTTTGGATCTGTCTTCACTGAGGAAGATACAGACAATCTCCCAAATGTTCTAGGGGCTGGAGAACCTAGGGTGATGGAGGAACTGAAGGAAATCCACGTTAGGCAGGAAATGGTTTTGGGTAGACTGATGGGACTGAAGGCTGATAAATCCCCAGGGCCTGATGGTCTGCATCCCAGAGTACTTAAGGAGGTGGCTCTAGAAATAGTGGAAGCATTGGAGATCATTTTTCAATGTTCTATAGATTCAGGATCAGTTCCTGTGGATTGGAGAATAGCAAATGTTATCCCACTTTTTAAGAAAGGAGGGAGAGAGAAAACGGGTAATTATAGACCAGTTAGTCTGACATCAGTGGTGGGGAAAATGCTGGAGTCAATTATAAAAGACGAAATTGCTGAGCATTTGGATAGCAGTAACGGGATCGTTCCGAGTCAGCATGGATTTACGAAGGGGAAATCATGC
The DNA here is from genome assembly GCF_053455715.1 of Rhinoraja longicauda. Classification (NCBI taxonomy): domain Eukaryota; kingdom Metazoa; phylum Chordata; class Chondrichthyes; order Rajiformes; family Arhynchobatidae; genus Rhinoraja; species Rhinoraja longicauda. Next base: position 35,326,057 of record NC_135966.1, on the reverse strand, counting down.
TTGACAAATCTACTGGAATTTTTTGAGGATGTAACTAGGAAAATTGACAAGGGAGAGTCAGTGGATGTGGTGTACCTCGACTTTCAGAAAGCCTTCGACAAGGTCCCACATAGGAGATTAGTGGGCAAAATTAGGGCACATGGTATTGGGGGTAGGGTACTGACATGGATAGAAAATTGGTTAACAGACAGAAAGCAAAGAGTGGGGATAAATGGGTCCCTTTCGGAATGGCAGGCAGTGACCAGTGGGGTACCGCAAGGTTCGGTGCTGGGACCCCAGCTATTTACGATATACATTAATGACTTAGACGAAGGGATTAAAAGTACCATTAGCAAATTTGCAGATGATACTAAGTTGGGGGGTAGTGTGAATTGTGAGGAAGATGCAATAAGGCTGCAGGGTGACCTGGACAGGTTGTGTGAGTGGGCGGATACATGGCAGATGCAGTTTAATGTAGATAAGTGTGAGGTTATTCACTTTGGAAGTAAGAATAGAAAGGCAGATTATTATCTGAATGGTGTCAAGTTAGGAGGAGGGGGAGTTCAACGAGATCTGGGTGTCCTAGTGCATCAGTCAATGAAAGGAAGCATGCAGGTTCAGCAGGCAGTGAAGAAAGCCAATGGAATGTTGGCCTTCGTAACAAGAGGAGTTGAGTATAGGAGCAAAGAGGTCCTTCTACAGTTGTACCGGGCCCTGGTGAGACCGCACCTGGAGTACTGTGTGCAGTTTTGGTCTCCAAATTTGAGGAAGGATATTCTTGCTATGGAGGGCGTGCAGCGTAGGTTCACTAGATTAATTCCCGGAATGGCGGGACTGTCTTATGTTGAAAGGCTGGAGCGATTGGGCTTGTATACACTGGAATTTAGAAGGATGAGGGGGGATCTTATTGAAACATATAAGATAATTAGGGGATTGGACACATTAGAGGCAGGAAACATGTTCCCAATGTTGGGGGAGTCCAGAACAAGGGGCCACAGTTTAAGAATAAGGGGTAGGCCATTTAGAACGGAGATGAGGAAGAACTTTTTCAGTCAGAGAGTGGTGAAGGTGTGGAATTCTCTGCCTCAGAAGGCAGTGGAGGCCAGTTCGTTGGATGCTTTCAAGAGAGAGCTGGATAGAGCTCTTAAGGATAGCGGAGTGAGGGGGTATGGGGAGAAGGCAGGAACGGGGTACTGATTGAGAGTGATCAGCCATGATCGCATTGAATGGCGGTGCTGGCTCGAAGGGCTGAATGGCCTACTCCTGCACCTATTGTCTATTGTCTATTGTCTAAGTCAGGAGAGGGGATGAGAGGGAAAGATGGATCATCCATGATTGAATGGCGGAGTGGACTCGGTGGGTCAAGTAGCCTAATTCTGTTCCTATAACTTATGAAAATCAAGAGTTTAGTTTAAAGACACAGCATTGGCCCTTCAGCCAATCAAGCCCATGATTACATGTTCACACTCGTTCTATGTTATCCCACTTTCTCATCCACTCCCTACACGCAAAGGCCAATTCACAGAGGGCCAATAAACCTACAAACCCCCGCGTCTTTGGGATGTGGGAGGAAACCGGAGCACCAGGAAAAAAAAACACGTGGTCACAGTGTGGACATACAAACTCCACATACAGACAGAACCAAAGGTCAGGATGGAAGCTGGGTCTCTGGCACTGTGAGGCAGTGGCTCTACCAGCTGCACCACTATGCCACTCGAAAGAGCGGGGTTGAATATTCTCCGGTTACCGGGTTGGAGAGGCTAGATGCGGGAAGATTGTTCCCGATGTTGGGGGAGTCCAGAACCAGGGGTCACAGCTTAAGGATAAGGGGGAAGTCTTTTAGGACCGAGATGAGAAAACATTTCTTCACACAGAGAGTGGTGAGTCTGTGGAATTCTCTGCCACAGAAGGTAGTTGAGGCCAGTTCATTGGCTATATTTAAGAGGGAGTTAGATGTGGCCCTTTTTGCTAAAGGGATCAGGGGGTATGGAGAGAAGGCAGGTACAGGCTACTGAGCTGAATGATCAGCCATGATCATATTGAATGGCGGTGCAGGCTCGAAGGGCCGAATGGCCTACTCCTGCACCTATTTTCTATGTTTCTATGTTTCTACCCGAGGCGGACTGCTTTGGTATCGGTGGACACTTCTTGGAGGTCATGACCTCTGCTGGTCCGGCAAAATGGATAATCCAGCAAGTCTCTGAAACCAAGGATGTCGGAAAATCGGTGTTGAACCTGTACAGAGGGAAAGAAAGAGGAGAGAGAGAGAAATAAAACGTAACTGCAAGAACCTTTATCCAATTTGCTTTAATTGGACTGCCACATGAGTCTGTAAACAGCAGGTAACATTAATTAATGGATGGAATTAGCAGCACCCTTCAAAACTGAATGTGTCTTCCTTTTTAATATAGTTTACGAGTGGCGGGAGAGAGGTTTTGTTTTAACTCATTCAATGGATGATGATTCTGAAAGGGAAACTATTTTATCAAGATGTGGAGAAGCTCTTTGTCCTTTACATCGTTTCAGTTTTGATTAGAGATACAGCATGGAAGTAGGCCCTTCGGCCCACCGAGTCCGTGCCGACCAGCGACCACCCGTTCACTTTAGTTCTACGTCACCGCAGTTTCGCAAAAGATGCATCAATTGCAAACTGGTATTTTCAATCTGAATTGTTGCACTGAAATAGGTCCTGTGGTTAACCAACTGGGACTAGCCGTGAAAGCATCAGTGCATTAATTGCATGCAAGTGAGTCAGAGCACCGCCTAAAACGCTGGAGTAACTCAGCGGGTCAGGTAGCGTCTCTGGATTTCCGGGTCAGATCCCCTCTTCAGACTGAAAGTAGAGGTGGGGAATATACTTGAGGTGAGAAAAGGCCAGGACAAATCAGGACCGGCAACAGGTGCCCTCAGGAAGGGTGGAGTCCATAATGGCCAGTTGTTGGCTGGTAAGGTGTGATAACAAGAGGGATACAAGGATGCAAACAGTGATGAATGATGAATGATGAATGATACTTTATTCTCACATGTGACAATGGGCCGAATAGCTTAATTCTACTCCTAACACTTCTGACCTTCTGACCTTATGACATGTCAGTGAAATTCTTTGCTTTGCATACCATGCACAAAGTATGCAAAGAGTCACCACGTCTACGGGGTGCCGACAAAGCTATAAAGTGTTAATATAGTCCCAATGGTCCCTCTTTGTTCTCAGTGGCGCATCTTTGACTGACCTCTGGCACCCACCACAGGCCCATCTAACCTCTGGTGGAACTGATCTTAGTCTGTCTGTGGTATTTATTCACAAAATGCTGGAGTAACTCAGCAGGTCAGGCAGCATCTCAGGAGAGAAGGAATGGGCAACGTTTCGGGCGGAGACCCTTCTTCAGTCTGAAGAAGGGTCTCGGCCCGAATTAACACCCATTCCTTCTCTCCTGAGATGCTGCCTGACCTGCTGAGTTACTCCAGCATTTTGTGAATAAATACCTTCGATTTGTACCAGCATCTGTAGTTATTTTCCTACATTAGTCTGTCTGTGAGTTGTTTAATAAAAGGCGTGAAGTGGAGATGATGATCTCAATGAATGGCACAGACACGAGTCTATTGTTTCCTACTGTAGCAAAGCTCAAGATAAACTGGTCAAGGCTTCCCACGAGGAACATGAAGAGTTTCTGAATACCCTTAATGTTTCAGAAATAGGTAAAAAACAAAAAAATATATGAAAATCAGAACATATTAAGTGCATTGGGCATTCTTAAAAATTAATGTCAAGTATATTCAATGTTAAAGATATTTAAGAATGAACTTGATTCATTAAAATAGTACTTAAGCTTGTCCCTCAATGAGTCATAGAGTCATGCAGCACGGAGACAGGCCCTCCGGCCAAACTCGTCCGTGCCGACCACGATGCCCTATCTAAACTAGTCCCAGTTTCCTGCATTTGGTCCATATCTATTTGACATCCTTTCCTATTCTTGTACCTGTCCAAGTGTCTAACTCATCCATGACAATCAAGATGCCCCATCTAAGTTAGTCCCACCTGTCTGCATTTGGCCCATATCTCTTGAAACCTTTCCTATCCATATACCTGTCCAAGTGTCTAACTCATCCATGACAATCAAGATGCCCCATCTAAGTTACTCCCACCTGTCTGCATTTGGCCCATATCTCTCGAAACCTTTCCTATCCATGTACCTGTCCAAGTGTCTTTTTAAATGCAACTGCCTCAACTACCTCCCCTGGCAGCTCGTTCCATACATCCACCACCCTCATATCCATTTATTTTCCTACACTTGTGCGCACCCCAATAAACTAAACTAAACTATATACTCCACTCCCAGTGTGAAAAAGTTGCCCCTCAGGTTCTTATTAAACCTTTCCGCTCCCACCTCGAAACTATGTTCTCTGGTTAGTTTAGTTTAGAGATACAGCATGTAAACAGGCCTTTCAGCCCACTGAGTCCGCGCCGACCAGCGATCCCAAATACTAACGGTATTCCTAAACACTAGGGACCATTGACGATGTTTACTAAAACAAATTAACCTACAAACCTGTACGTCTTTGGAGTGTGGGACGAAACTGGAACACCTGGGGAAAACCTACACGGTCACGGGGAGAATGTACAAACTCTGCACAGGCAGCACCCATAGCCAGAATCAAACTTGGGTCTCTGGTGCTGTGAAGCAGCAACCCTACCACTGCGCCACCGTGCCGCTCCCAAATGGTTTCGTGATTCCCCAACACTGTAAATCTCTGCTGTACTAAACTGAAGAATCAGATTCATAAGTTCATAAGTTCTAGGAGCAGAATTAGGCCATTCAGCCCATCAAATCTACTCCACCATTCAATCATGGCTGATCTATCTTTCCCTCTCAACCCCATTCTCCTGCATTCGCCCTAGCACCCCTGACACACGCTCTAGTCAAGAATCTGTCAATCTCTGCCTTATATTATCCATTGACTTGGCGTCCACTGCCATGTGTGCCAATGAATTCCACAGATTCACCATTCCCTCTGATTAAAGAAATTCCTCTTCTTCTCCTTTCTAAAGTTGCGTCCTTTTATTCTGAGTCTGTGGCCTCAATTTTTAATGCCTGAGTGTCTGGCATGGGACTTGAGTGCAGAAGGGTTGGAATCAGAGACGAAAGCATTAAATGTCGAGCATCTACACGCTTATGCCTCGAACACTGTCATGCTTCGTTGAAATTAATTGCTGTAAGGCTACCTGCATCTGCTACAGTTCGGCACGAGTTAGCGTACATGCTTATGAAAGGTTTTTTTTCACATACTGTGAATCCTGATAGCTGTCAATGCTGTAATTGTGGAGGAAAGCAAGGAGAAACCATGTGTACCCTGACAGGTGAATTTATTGCCCCGGGGTTGCATTGTAACTCCTGTCAAAGGCTCAGTTCTACCATCATTATCTCCTTGCTAAGTAGACACCACTAGACTTTGAGTAAGTCTTTTAAGGAAATTAATCTCTGGAGAACACACATGCAGTGCCTGGAACCGTACTTTATCCAGAGCTGTCAAAGTCACTAGTTTCATATTCCCCGCATGAGGAATAAATATCGTGGCTTTGTGTGGCAGTGGGGAGGCTGAACGGCCTGTCTCAGGTGCCCTGCCTCTTTAATAGAGCTTTCCAATTAATCCCTCACCCTTCTCTCTTCTGCAAATGTTCCCTTTTCAACGTCTCCCCTTTTAAAGGCCAAAAATTCAATCTGCCGTCACCATCCTTTCAGGAAATGCTTCCAAGATTGACGCACAGACTAGATTTTTTTTTTAAAATCCCTGCAACTTGTCTGTGAATTTCTTGCCAATCGATTAAGTCTTCATCTTCTTGTTCCTGAAATTCAAGGAAGAAAGTTGGAAATACTCAACAGGGTGGTGCAGTGGATCGCATTCAGGAAGAGAAAACCTGGCTAATTCTGGCTATTCCTCAACCTACGAATATAGAGTCATACAGCACGGAAACAGGGCCTTTGATCTAACTCATTCCTGCCAACCTATATGCCCCCACCTAAGCTACATATTCAAAGATGTGAGTGTAACCGGTATTGGGTAACACAATGGGGCAGCGGTAGAGTTGCTGCCTCACAGAGACCCGGGTTCGATCCTGACTACGGGTGCTGCCTGTATGGAGATTGTACATTCTCCCTGTGACCATGTGGGTTTTTACAGGCTCTTCGGTTTCCTCCTACACTCCAAAGATGTACAGGTTTGTAGGTTAATTGGCTTCGGTAAAAGTAATAAATTGTCCCTCGTGGGTACGATAGGGCTGGTGTACGGCGATCGCTGATGGGTGTGGACTTGGTGGGCCGAAGGGCCTGTTTCTGCGCTGCATCGAAGCTCTAAAGGGCAGACTAAATTTATGGAAAGAGAAACAGAGTTGCAGGTTGATAAACCTTTGTCAGAACTTTGCTTTTCCAGCATTTGCTGTTGTCATTTTAAATTTGGACTGCTTGCCTTCGTTTAGTTTAGTTTAGAGATACAGCAAGGAAACAGGCCCTAAGCCCAGCATGTCCACACTTATCCTCGATCATCTGTTCACACTAGTTCTATATTGTCCCACTTTCTCTTCCATCCCTATACATTAGGGGCAATTTACAGATAAATTTATCAGATATTTCTGATAAAGTCCAAAGTCCTAGTGCAACTAAGTCAGATCGTAATCTGTAGTTTAGATGATGTATAGTTTGGAGATACAGCATGGAAACAGGCCCTTTGGCCCACGCCGACCATCGATCACCCTTTCGGACTAGTTCTATGTTATCCCACTTTCTCATCCACTCCCGACACACTAGGGCCAATTTACAGAGGACCAATTAACCTACAAGCCCGCACGTCTTTAGGAGGTGCACCCGAAGGAAACCCACACGATCACAGGGAGAACATACAAACTCCACTCAGACAGCACCCGAGGTCAAGATTGAACCCGGGTCTCTGACACTGTGAGGCAGCAGCTCGACCAGCTGCACCACTGTGCTGTCTTTGTAGCCAAATGTTTGTAAGGAGGAAACTGTTTTTCTCCTGACCCTTCTTCTCATTGGTAGCAGAGAGAAGAGAGTGCATATTTAAATAGAGAGCATCAAAAACAAGATGGCATAGTTTTTAAATGAGGAAGAAACGATGACATTGGGATAGAGACATGGATACGCAGGGAATGGAGGGATATGGAACACGTACAGGCAGATAAGAGTTGGTGTGGTGTGTGTTTGTGTGTGTGTTTATATGTGAATGTATGTGCTTGTGAGAGCATGTGTATGCGTGTGTGAGTGTAAATGTGTATGTGAGTGTGTATGTGTGTATGTATATGTGTGTGTGTGTGTGTGAGTGAGCGTATATGTATGTGTGGTTTATATCTGTGTGTGTATATGTGAATGTGTGTTTGTGTGGTTTACATGTGTGTGCGCGTGTATATGAATGTGTGTGTTGTATTGAGTGCATGACGTGTGTGACTGTATATGTGTGTGTGTGTGGGAGTGCAAGTGTGGGTAAATGTTTGTGTGGTTTATATGTGTGTGTGGTGTGGATGAGTGTGCATATATGTGTGTGTGTGGTTTATACAGATGTGTATATGTGTGCACAAGTGTGAGTGTGTATGGAGTGCGCGTGTGTATATCTGAGTGTGTTTGTGTGTGTGTAAGTGAGTGTGTGCATATGTGTATGTGTGAATGCATGTGGTTTATTTGTGTGTGTGTGTGTGTGTGTGTGTTTGAGTGTGTGTAGATGAGTGAATGTGGTTTATTTGTGTGTGTGTGTGTGTGTGTGTGTGTGTGTGTGTGTGTGTGTGTGTGTGTGTGTGTGTGTGTGTGTGTGTGTGTGTGTGTGTGTGTGTGTGTGTGTGTGAGTGTACGTATGTGTATGTGAGTGTGAGAGTGCATGCAAATGTGTATGTGGGTGTTGTGTGTGCATGGGTGTATATGTGTGGGTATATGTGTGGGTTAGTGTGAGTGTGAGTGTATATGTGAGCGTGTGAGGTGTGTGTGCGTTTTTCTATTGAATAGCAGATTCCTGTGGTCTGCCTACTTCTCATGCAATGTAACAGTTTCACAGACATTTGTTTTGCACCAAGAACTAAGGGACTCGGAGTTATAGAGTCATACAACGTGGCAACAGGCCCTTCGGCCCAACGTGCCCACACCCACCAACATGCCCCATCTACACTAGTCCCACTTACCTGTCCCTCTAAATCTATCCTATCCATCTACCTATCTAAACGTGCACTTCAGTCTGATGAAGGGTCTCAACCCTCGAAACGTCACCCATTCCTTCCCTCCAGAGATGCTGCCTGTCCTGCTGAGTTACTCCAGCATTTTGTGTCTATCTTCGGTGTATAACCAGCGTCTGCAGTTCCTTCCGACACATCTGTTATCATTTTCTGCTTTAACTTCGGAATAAATGGAAGCAATTTAGCTGCTGATGCATCCATCTGCATTATTCAATATGGGAGAATGCAGTGAGCTTTATCCCAGCTGTGAAATGCTTTCATGGGACAATAATGTCAAAAATGCCATTTATTTAGTCAGGGAAGGGTGCTGTTGTGCAGGAGAGAGTGGAGCCATTTATGTAGCAAGTAATGTCTCTAGTGAATGGTATTTTTCTCAGTGTGGGCACTTCTTCGTTGGGTGAGCTTTATGCCATGCCTGGCCTATTTTGACTCAGCCCTGTCATTGCCTCCAGCCCGAGTCACATTCCACAATGCTCTCTTGATGACTGTGGCAACCTAGCGATCTCCAGCAGCTCCCCTGTCCATTAAGCTGCTTATCTGTTCTTTGTAACCCATCTCGGATAATGTTATTGCCGTTCCTGCCGACAGAAGCATCATTTCTCCCCGCTGATTCTCTTCTAATGCTGCACTCCACAGGTGCACTGTGGTGGTTTTGTTGAAGTGCCATTAGTGATGGATGGGTGAAGCATTTCCCTAACGTGGAATTCCTTTGCTCTGGGCTTTTTTTTGTTGCTGAGAGTTCTGCTGGGAAAGTTGTTTTCTTGATGCCACCTGGAAATAATTACTGTTATTCCAACACTTGAAGATGTTTGCACCCATTCTCAGACACCCTTCCTTCTTCTCTATTTAAGTATCGGCTTCGGTTCAAGGATGAATGTGAACGGCTTGATTGGAATCATGTATTGTCTTTTCACTAGTTTTCGTTTAGTTTTGTTTTAATTTAACTTAGAGATACAGCGTGGAAACAGGCCCTTCGGCCCACGGCGAGTCCGCGCCGATCAGTAATCACCCACACAGTAGTTCTATCCTACACACTAGGGACAATTTTACAGAAGCCAATCAACCTGTAAACCTGCGTGTCTTTGGAATGTGCGTGGAAACCGGTGCATCCGGAGAAAACCCATGAGGTCACAGGGAGAACGTACAAATTCTGCACAGTTAGCATTCGTAGTCAGAATCAACCTCGGGTGTCTGGCACTTTAAGGCAGCAGCTCTACTGCTGTACCACTGGGCCACCCTTACTTTTAAAAATGTTAAAAATTGTGAAATTGTCCCGAGTGTATCAGATAGCGCTAGTGTACGGGATGATCGCTGGTCTGCACAGACAGTGGGCTGAAGGACCTGTTTCCAAGCTGTATCTCTTAAGTCTAAAATCTGTCGTCTTTCTGCTGACCAGATAGCGGAAAACAAAAAAGCTTTTCACTATACCTCAGTATATGTGCCAATAAACTAAATTAAACTAAACTAATGACTTGCTTCCATTCTGGCACTGTAGTAACTAGACTAGAGAGGCTCCACTGCGCCACCCTATGTTCAATGAGTTGGAGGGAGAGAGGTTACAGGTCTGGTTTCCAGAACAAATAATAACGAAGTCCATGCACTGATAAAAAAGGTATAGATAAGGATTTAGCAGTAGAGATGCAAAAGCTAGTGCAGTGATGAATAATGAGAAGCTGTGCCCAGAGGCAGCCTGAACATCAGTTCTGTGTCAAATTGTGAATTTAAGGAAATATCTGATCCACCAAAGGCAGATTCTCTGTTTGGGGAAAAAAAAACCTCAGTGAAAGTTCAAGCCAATTAAATTTGATGTAAAAACTGTAAAGGTTAGAGATGCATGCTTGATTAAAATCTTTGAGGGAAAGATCGCAGGTTAACATTTTAGTCAATCAAAGGTCTACTTGCAAAATGTTAACTGTTTTTTTTATTCCATTGATGAGATCTGGATGAGATAAGTGAATGCTTACAATTGCGAGACAATTTCCAGGGGAAATCGAGGTTTATGAGGATATTAAGATGAGGTGATGAAGTTGGTTTATCATCCAACTTTCTTCTCCCTCCTCACCGCACAATCAGTCTGAAAGGTCCAGACCAAAAACATCACCTATCCATGCTTTCCAGAAATGATGTCTGACCCGTAGACTTTATTTTACTTTAGACAGAGATACAGCTTTCAAATAGGCCTTTTGGCCCACACTGGCCCTATCCAACACACAATTCACAGAAGCCAATTAACCAAAATCGCGTAGGTCTTTGGTGTGTGGGAGCATATGTTCTCCCTGTAAACCTCCCTGTAAATCTCTGGTTTCGTCCCACACTAAAAAGACATACAGGTTTGAAGGTTAATTAGCTTGGTGAGTGTGTGCAGGATACTGTTAGTATACAGGGATCGCTGATCGGTGCGGACTCAGTGGGCCGAAGGGCCTGTTTCCATGCTGTATCTCTGAACCAAACTAAACTAAACGTATAAGCTCTGTACAGACAGCACCGATATTCAGGATCGAACCTGGGTCTCTGGTGCTGTTAGGCAGCAAATCTACCAATGTACCACCATGCCACTGAGTTACTCCAATACTTTGCGTCTTTTTTTTGGCATAGCCAACCCATGCCGTTTCCCTTTAATGATAAGGATAATGAATAGGTTTATTGGCCAAGTATGTGCATATACAAGGAATGTGCCTTGGTGCTCCGCTCACAATTGAAGCACAAACATACAGTTAACAATTAAGAATAAAGCATAACCACATCAAAAAAATAAGGATACAACATTACGGTCTAAACATGTGGGTGAAAATAAACCAGAGCAAAAAAGAGACCACAGACTTTGGTTATTGAGTAGAACTACTACTCATGGAGAAAAAGCTGTTTTTATGTCTGGCTGTGGCTGCTTTGACAGTCCGGAGTCGCCTTTCAGAGGGAAGTGCTTCAAAAATTTTGTGGCCAGGGTGAGAGGGGTCAGAGATGATCTTCCCCTCTCGTTTCCTGGCCCTTGCAGTGTACAGTTCGTCAATGGGGGGATGGTTGCAGCCAACAACCTTCTCAGCTGATCGAACGATCCATTGCAGCCTCCGGATATCGTACTTGGTGGCTGAGCCAAACCAGACCATGATGGAGAAGGTGAGGACAGACTCAATGATAGCAGTATAGAATTGGACCATCATTGCCTGTGGCAGATTGTGTTTCCTCAGCTGCCGCAGGAAGTACATCCTCTGTTGGGTCTTTTTGACTGTGGAGTCGATGGTGGCCTCCCATTTAAGGTCCCTGGAGATGATGGTTCCAAGGAATTTAAATGACTCCACAGATGTGACTGTGGTGTTGTTGATGGTGAGTGGAGGGAGGGGAGGGGGAGCTCTTTGCAAACTGGAGTCAGTCTGTGAGTAGATGTGAATTGCTGCTTGGGGAGGAATGGGTGGGGAAGAGTCCAGTCTTTGCAAACTGGAGTCAGTCTGTGAGTACGTGTGAAGTGATGATGGGGGGGGGATTCCCAGGATTATGTTTCTGTTTCTCGAACCTGCAGTAAAACTCGTTCAGGTCGTTGGACAGCTAACGATTGTCTAAGGAGTTGGGGGGGGTTCCTCTTGTAGCTGGTGATTTCTTGCAAGCCCTTCCAAACTGAAGCAGAGTCATTAGCTGAGAACTTGCTCCTCAGCTTCTCAGTACCTTTCCTTGGCAGCTCTGATTCCTCTTCTCAGCTTGTACTTAGCCTGCCTGTAGAGGTCTGTATCCCCACTCCTGTACGCCTCGTCTTTTGACTGGCGGAGCTGTCTGAGTTCTGCTGTGAACCAGGGCTTGTTGTTGTTGAACCAGATCCGGGTCTGTCCTCCCAAAAGCTGACATAGGATGTCACAGTGTCTGTGTACACATCGAGGCTTGTGGTTGCTTCCCTGAACACATTCCAATCAGTGCAGTCAAAGCAGGACTGTCGTTTTTCAATGCCGTCGCTCGTCCACCTTTTCGTTGTTCTGACCACAGGTTTAGCAGATTTTAGTTTCTGCCTGTAGGTCGGAATAAGGTGAACTAAACAATGATCGGAGAGACCCAGAGCCGTCCGGGGAACAGTGCGATATGCGTTCTTGATTGAAGTGTAGCAGTGATCAAGTGTCCTCTCCCCTCTGGTGGGGCAGGTAACATGAAGTCTGTACTTTGGGAGCTCACGACTGAGGTTGGCCTTGTTAAAGTCCCCCAAAGCAATGACCATGGAACCACTCTCTACCCTCAATACCTGGTCAGCGAGTTGCGTTTGCGTCTCACGTACGCAGGCTTGGGGGGTGGGGGGGGGATGTAAACCCCAGCTAGAATAAAAGAGGTAAATTCCCTCGGAGAATTAAAGGGTTTCCAGTTGACAAAGAAAGATTCTAGATTGGGGGAACAGAGGTTAAACAATACCGTGATGTCGCTGCACCAGTCCTGGTTAGTGTAGAAGCACATTCCACCTCCTCTTGATTTTCCCGCTGCCTCTGTGTCATGGTCCGTCCGCTCCGTGTAGTTGAAAGCCAGCCAGTTGCAGTGCGTTGTCCGGGGTCGACTCATGCAGCCAGGTCTCAGTGAAGCGCAGGGCAGCGGCTCGAGAGAAGTCCTTGTTAGTGTGGCACAGGAGTTGTAGTTCGTCCACTTTGTTGTTGAGAGAACGTAGATTTGCGAGGAATATACTCGGGAGCGGTGTGCGTAATCCTCGTCACCGGAGTCGGGTGAGTGCTCCAGGGCGCTTCCCACGGGGCCTCTTCTGTTTCAAGACCTTGGACGCAGCCACAGCCCCGCAGACGAGTATGTCCAAATAATCCAGCGAGTGAGAGAAATCCCGAACGATGTTTGAAGCTACCGTGTGTCTGATGTTAAGGAGCACCTCTCTCATGAAAATGATCTTTGTGGGATTTCCGCAGCCGACACAAACGAACAAATACATACGATGATATTTCAGATGATTAGACGATGATACTTCAGATGTTTTTAGTTGATGCCAGAGAGCCAGTAATATTAAATACTCTCCTTATTGCTTAATATCCACAAAGCAGTGGATAATTCTCCACGTACCACTGCTAATTTCATTACCGACTGGGATTTCCTTTTGAATTAAAAACATATTGAATTTAAATAATGAGGAGATATGTAGTCCTGTTTCAACACTTAGAGCAGGCATATAAATACAGAGAAGACAATCCCTGTGGAAATATAGATCATCATAAATTGTTATCAATATAATTACTTCTTAGCTTTTTAATTAAATCCAGATGAACTAATCTAACTTAAATCGTCTCTTATAGCAATATGACATAAGACAAGCAGAAAAATGTGTGATAAAGGAAGTTCATACATTTTTACATCCCAATCTCTGCCCTCCCAACCCTTTCCATTGTACCATCACTAACCTTCCTTAGCCAGACCACCATAGCTCAATAACTGTGGAGGCAGCACAGTGGTGCAGCGGTAAAGCTGCTGCCTTACAGCGCCAGAGACATGGGTTTGATCCTGACTACGGGTGCTGTCTGTACGGAGTTTGTGCATTATCCCTGTGACCACGTAGGTTTTCTCTGAGTGCTCCAGTTTCCTCCCACACTCCAAAGACGTACACGTTTGTAGGTTAATTGGCTATGGTAAGAAAATGTAATTGTCCCTTGTCTGTAGGATAATGCTAGCGTTCGCTGGTCGGCACGGGCTTGGTGGGCCGAGGGGCCTGTTTGCGCGCCATATCTCTAAACTAAACTAAACTAAACTAAACTAAACTAAATTAAACTAAACTAAACTAAACTAAACTAAACTAAACTAAACTAAACTAAACTAAACTAAACTAAACTAAACTAAACTAAACTAAACTAAACTAAACTAAACTAAACTAAACTAAACTAAACTAAACTAAACTAAACTAAACTATAGGGTTTGATTTACTGGCTTTGTAAAATGAGCCTGAGAGGACTTTGGAGGGGAACAAAAGCTTCGGTGAGGAGTCTACAGTTAAAGATTAACTGTGTCGTCTGAGTTCTAGGCAGTCAATTGTCCCACTGTAAATTGTCCCCAAGCGTGTATGTGAGTGGTGGAATTGCGGCAGAGTTGAGAAGATCGCGGAGAGAATATGTTATGTTAAGTGTTTTTGTATGCTATTCGGAAAAAGCAATAAAAATACTTTTTTTAAAAAAATGGAATTAATGTGGGATCCATTTAAATGGTAGGTTAGAGATGGCGAGAGATGACAGGAGGCTTGGAGTCGCTGACAGAACAGTTAGCGTCTTTAAATGCCACAAAGAGCAACACTGTAAATTTCCCCGGTGTGGGACGAATAAAGGAATATATTACTTATTTTGTTCAGAATTATGGTGGCACAGTGGCGCAGCAGCAGAGCTGCTGTCTTACAGCGCTAGAGACACGAGTTCGATCCTGACTCTGCTGTCTGTACGGAGATCTTGATCGGTGCTGTCTGTACGGAGTTTGTACGTTCTTCCCGTGACCTGCGGGGGCTTCCTCCGGGTACTCTGGTTTCCTCCCACACTCCAAAGACGTGCGAGTTTGTAGGTTAATAGGCTTCGGAAAAATATATAAATTGTCCTTAGTGTGCCGGATAGATCACAAGTTCACAAGTTATAGGAGGAGAATTAGGCCATTCGGTCCATCGAGTCTAGTCCGCCATCTCCGCCACCTAATCCCATTTTCTTGCCTTCTCCCCACAACCCTTGACACCCGTTCTAATCAAGAACTTGTCTATCAACGGTAGAGTTGCTGCCTTACAGCGAATGCAGCGCCGGAGACCCAGGTTCGATCCTGACTACGGGTGCTGTACTGTAAGGAGTTTGTACGTTCTCCCCGTGACCTACGTGGGTTTTCTCCGAGATCTTCGGTTTCCTCCCACACTCCAAAGACGTACAGGTATGTAGGTTCATTGACTGGGTAAATGTAAAAAAAAAAAAAAATTGTCCCTGGTGTGTGTAGCTGTATCTGAAATATGAAAAAATATGAAAATATAAAACTATCCACTGACTTGTCCTTCATAGCCCTCTGTGGCAATGAGTTCCACAGATTAACTACCCTCTGACTAAAGAAGTTCCTCCTCTTCTTTAGTGCTAGTGATAGTGCTGGTGTACAGGAGGTGATCGCTGGTTGGCACAGACTTTGTGGGCCGAAGAGCCTGTATCTCTAAACTAAACTAAACTAAACTAAGAATTATTTCAATATCAAAGCAGCTAGAAATGTCCATGACACACAGTTGAAGGATCAATCAATCAGATATTTCTCTGTGGAACAATCAGTGGCTTTATTTGAGATTGGAAAATCAGTATGTATTTATATTACAAATATTATTAATCAGTAGTCACCCAAAAGATAAATGAGTACAAAATATTAACGTTCTGTCACGGACATTGAGAGATGATCAATTGGTCTGCTGAAGTGATTGGGAGTCTGTAAATGTCAGAGCAAGCATGACAAGCTACCATAAATAAATAATGGAGGATGTGAAGTTTGAACACAACTCTTGAATTACTGCATACATCACAGCGGTACAAAAGTTGATTGACCTAATTTAAAACCCCCCTGCATTTCCTCCCTCCCTCCCTTCCCCCACCCCAGTCATCCTACCAGTTCCACTGCTCGAATCCTTGTATCCCTTTGTTAGCATCAGTTCTCCAGCCAACAATGGGCCATTATGGGCTCCAGGCTTCCTTGGTCATCTGTTGCCGGCCCTGATTTGTTCTAGATTTTATCTACCTCTAGTCTGCACCCACACCCCCCCCCCCACCCCCACCTCTACTTTCAGTCAGAAGAAGTGTCCCGACCCGAAACGTCACCCATCCTTTTTCTCCAGAGAGGCTGCCTGACTCCAATACTTTATGTCTATCATCAGTACATCTCTGGATGCTTTCAAGAGAGAGTTAGATAGAGCTCTTAATGATAGCGGAGTCAGGGGGTATGGGGAGAGGGCAGGAACAGGGTACTGATTGTGAATGATCAGCCATGATCACATTGAATGGCGGTGCTGGCTTGAAGGGCCGAATGGCCTCCTCCTGCACCTATTGTCTATCTTCAGTGCAAACCTGCATCTGCAGCTCCTTCCTAGACACCTTAAGTCACTGCAGTCGCTGCTGAGAGGAGGCTTTTCATCTGTTTTTAAATATCTGATGATAGTATGCCTTAACAACTGTTCAAATAAAATTAAACAACTGAAAAGAAATTACATTCCATTAAAAAATGCCGTGAAAATACAAAACAAATGATGAGTATGTTTAAAAAATGGAAATTAAATGAATTGGACTACATAATGGTGCAGCGGTAGAGTTGCTGCCTTACAGCACAAGAGACCCGGGTTCGATCCTAACTACGGGTACTGTCTGTACCGAGTCTCCTTGTGTCCATGTGGGTTTTCCCTAGGTGCTCTGGTTTCCCCCCAAAGACGTACAAGTTTGTCGGTTAATTCCCTTTGGTAACATTATGAATTGTCTCCAGTGTGCAGGATAGTGCTACTGTATGGGGTGATCGCTGGCTGGCACGGATTCGGTGGGCCGAAGGGATCTGTTTCTACATTGTTTCTCTAAAGTAAACTCTCAAGGAAAGACTCTGCGCAAGATTGCCTTCGTCTTGTCAAAGGTAATACAAGCAAACTCGACAGTTGTGTTCAAACTTCACATCCTCCATTATTTATTTATGATCGCTTGTAATGCATGCTCTGACATTTACAGACTACCGATCGTTTAGGTAGGCCAATTGATCTTCTCTCAATATCCGTGAGGGAACGTTGATATTTTGTACTCATTCATCTTTTAGGTGGCTGCTGTTCATTAAGATCCATAATGAAAAGAAATACTGATTTACCAGTCTCAAATAAAGCCACTGATTGCTCCAGAGAGACTTATCAGATGAATTGATCCCTCAGTTGTGTGTCATGGGCATTTCTGGATGCTTTGATATCAATCGAATGCTAAAAACTGTGTTCCTCATTGTGTCATTTAAACATGCCAATAGGTCTGTCCGCACTTATGAGCTTATTGTCACCTCTCTTCATCTCCAATCTATTTACGAACCATTCTACCCATTCCTCCTAATGAGTCAAGAAAGATCCAAGACTCGAGAGTATTTAATTGTCATATTTTTCATCTTTTTCACACAAAGGGTGGTGGCTGTATGGAACGAGCTGCCGGAGGAGGTAGCTGAGGCAGCTCCTATCACAACATTTAAGATGCCTTTAGATGGGTGTACATGGACAGCGTAGGTTTTGATGAATATAGGCTAAAATCAGGTAGGTGGGACTAAAGTAGATGGGGCATGTTGGTCGCTGTGGGCAAGTAGGGTTGAAGAGCCTGTCTCCACACTTTATGACTATGACTCTATATGTACCAGCAATGGCGCAATGAAATTCTTACTTGCATCAGCATAACAAACCTGTAAATGCAATTCCCATAGATAATATATAATAAAGAAAAAATAAATAATTCAATAACCACAAAACGTGCAAATTATCCTAAAGTCCTCAGTACAACCAACTTAATCCAAAGAGGTTCATAGTTGAGATCTGCCTGTATGGAGTTTTGTACGATCTCCCTGTGACCACAAGGGTTTTCTCCGGGTGCTCTGGTTTCCTCCCATTTGCCAAAGACGTGCAGGTTTGTAGGTTTATTGGCTTCTGCAACTTTTAAATTGTCCCTTGTGCGTAGGATAGTGCTAGTGTATGGGGCGATCGTTGGTTGGCGTGGACTCGGTGGGTGGAAGGGCCTGTTCCCAAACTTTCTCTCTAAAGTCTAATGTCGAATGTCTAAATTCTAATTGGCTTCTGTAAATGGTCCCTAGCGTGTAGCATAGTGCTGGTGCATGGGGTGAACATTGGTCTTTCCAGAGAAAACAATCCAAGTTTGTCCAAACTTTCCTTGTAGCTCAAAGCCCCCATATCCTTCCTGTAATGGGGCGACTACAACTGCACAAAGTAGTCTTTTGCTGTTCTTTGAATATGGATATTTTTTTGCTCAGAGAACAGAAAGTAGAAGTTTGTCTTCAGTAAAGGGCCTGTCCCACTTAGGCAATTTTAAGGCGACTGCCGGTGACTAGGCTGTCACCGACAGTTCGCCGGGGTGTCGCGGGCATGATCGTGAGGAGTCTTCCAAAAATCGTAGTGGATCTCAGCGCGTCGCTGAGAAATCAACCAAAGTGAAATTTCTTGGCGACAGCTGGCTTATTGCGGGCGCTGTCGCATGCTGTCCCCAGGTTTGCTAGTTTGTCTTAGATGCATTTAGAAGCACGTAATATTAAATTAAGTAAAGTCATTTGAAGATACCATAAAATACTTGTGTTTAACCAATTTATTTACCGTTAGGACATTTGACAGGTAGATTGGAGGCGACAGTTTGACGGTCAGGTAAGCATGGTAAGCATAGGAATTTCCGCGATGTTCATGGCCATCAGCGATTACATTTAAAGTAGGCTCCCAACCCAGATATGCAACCCAGAAACCAGATATGCATCTCCCGTACATTTTCAAAAAATGGAATGTTGGCCTTCATAACAAGAGGAGTTGAGTATAGGAGCAAAGAGGTCCTTCTGCAGTTGTACAGGGCCCTAGTGAGACCGCACCTGGAGTATTGTGTGCAGGTTTGGTCTCCAAATTTGAGGAAGGATATTCTTGCTATTGAGGGCATGCAGTGTAGGTTTACTAGGTTAATTCCCGGAATGGCGGGACTGCAATATGTTGAAAGACTGGAGCGACTAGGCTTGTATACACTGGAATTTAGAAGGATGAGAGGGGATCTTATCGAAACGTATAAGATTATTAAGGGGTTGGACACGTTAGAGGCAGGAAACATGTTCCCAATGTTGGGGGAGTCCAGAACAAGGGGCCACAGTTTAAGAATAAGGGGTAGGACATTTAGAACGGAGATGAGGAAAAACCTTTTCAGTCAGAGAGTTGTGAATCTGTGGAATCCTCTGCCTCAGAAGGTAGTGGAGGCCAATTCTCTGAATGCATTCAAGAGAGAGCTAGATAGAACTCTTAAGGATAGCGGAGTCAGGGGGTATGGGGAGAAGTCAGGAACGGGGAACCGATTGAGAATGATCAGCCATGATCACATTGAATGGCGGTGCTGGCTCGAAGGGCCGAATGGCCAACTCCTGCACCTATTGTCTATTGTCTATTGTCTAATACCCACACACTTTTCACAAAAATCCATTCAACCACTTTTAAAATTAAATTTCTTAATACTGCTATTTGTAAACTGGAAGTCAATCCTTGTTACTGTGAAGCTTGGTTTTCAAGTAACCCGGGCAAGATGTTACATTTCAAAACTCTCAAGTACTTACCGACTTGTCAGTGATTTCAGCGAAAATTAGGACGCCGGAGAAGCATTGACAGCGTGGGAATTTTGCGATGTTTCCGAAGACGGTGTCATCTCGACCTGACTCGGCATTGTCGTGGTCATTGTCGTCAGGTGAAAGAAAATTTCGGCGATCTGTTACGACTTTGACAGTTGCCGGCAGTCGCCTAAAAAATCACCTAAGTGGGACAGGCCCTTAACAGGTCCTGAGGTCGTAGAGTCATAGTGTCATGCAGCATGGAAACAGGCCCTTCATTCCTACTTGTCCATGTTAACCAAGATGCCCCATCTAAACTAGTCCCACCAGCCTGTGTTTGACCCATATCCCTCGAAACCTATCCTATCCACGTGCCTGTCCAAATGTCTTTTAAATACTGTTACACTATCTGCCTCCACTACCTCCTCTGGCAGCTCATTCCATGTACACACCACCCTCTGTGTGAAAAGGATGCCCCCAGGTTCATATTAAATCTTGCCCATCTCACCTTAAACATACATCCTGGTTTTTTTTTAATTCCCCCCATCCTGGGGAAAAGGCTCTGTTCATTCACCCTGTCAATTACACTCATGATTTTATACACTTCGATAAGGTGTATAGAATCATAAGGGGAATAGATAGGGTGAATGTCACAGAGAGGGTGATCTCTGTGATATCACTCTACAGCCTCCTGCGCTCCACAAAATAAAGTGCCACCCTTCCCAACCTCTCCCTATAGCTCCGACCCTCGAGTCCTGGCAACATCAATAAAACCGAATTTTGTTGAAGGTTACATCACCAGGTCAAATTGGGGCCGGCACGGTGGCGAAGCAGCTAGATCTGCCGCCATACAGTGCCAGAGACCCAGGTCAGATCCTGACTCATTTACAGAAGCTAATTAACCTACAAACCTGTACGTCTTTGGAAGTTGGGAGGAACCTGGAGCACCCGGAGAAAACCCATGGGGTGAACACGAAGAACGCACAAACTCCTTGCAAGCACTGGAGGTCAGGATCGTACCTGGCGCTCTGGCGATGTAAGGCAGCAACTCTACCGCTGCGTCACTGTGTTGCTCACTATTTGATGACTGGGATCTCTGATGTAGAGTCTGGGCTGGGTCTGAGACCTCAAGACCTTTTTAGGCAATAGACAATAGACAATAGGTGCAGGAGTAGCCCATTCAGCCCTTTGAGCCAGCACCACCATTCAATGTGATCATGGCTGATCATTCTCAATCAGTACCCCGTTCCTGCCTTCTCCCCATACCCCCTGACTCCGCCATCCTTAAGAGCTTTATTCCCTGTTTGGCCTCCCGAAGCTTCATTAAATTAATAGAGGCGTTTTATATGATAGTCGCTCAAGCATTTGTTACAGAATGTAATTTTGCTGCATCTCTGTGTACGTTTTGTTTTGTCATTATCCTGGCTGTTATTGATTGAATGGGACAATGGTGTGCGTGAGCCTGTCAGTCTTTGGACTAATTTCAGCAGGCTCAGGCAAGCTCTCAGGCAGAAAACTCAACAGAATAAAATAACAAGAAGGAATGCAGTTATTCAAAGGATCATTTGATCAAAGGCTAGCTCCGTTTGATGGTCAGTAGCACTTGTAGATGTTGCTGGGCTGAGAGTAAAAAAATAATGATTTTTGATGATGTTCTTTAGAAAATATCAAATCTATTGGTGGACATAATAGGTCTCATTAAGGACCGGATCTGATGAATTTTAATCTGTCCCATATACTAAGTGTACTGTCGTGCTCTCTGATGCTGAACACAGCAATTACACAACCCTTTTCAAAAGGCTGCAAGTCCAGGTATATAATACACCAAACAATTTTCTGAGGCAATTTGAATGCTTTTAACAGCCTCAAGCTGCAGGAGATTGTTTGAAGAATCTACCCTTTCACCCTCCAGTTCTTGGTGTTATTGGGATATGCTCCTAAAATGGAAAGAGACTCAGTGCACCTTACGCTGTGAGAAACAAATGCCTTTTCTATAGATCCACTGGGAGGGAGTTAATTAGAAGGTAGGTTTAGACTCATATCGAGTGTTGAGAATGTAGCTGGAAACTATCAAACGACTTTCATTTCCAACAGCAGTATTATGGTAGAAAGACACAACATGTCGGAGTAACACAGTAGGTCAGGCAGCATCTCTGGAGAACATTGATAGACGACGTTTCAGGTCAGGACCCTTCTTCAATTAGTCTGCCTATTGAACCTCTCCCCCCCTTCACCTGTATCCATTTATCGATCGCTAGGCTTTGTCCTGTCCCCCACCTCTCCTAGCTTTCTTCTACCCGACCTCCCTGCAATCAGTCTGAAGAAGACTGATCAGCTGAGTTAAGCCAGCACTTTGTGTCCTTTTGTTAACTGTAGATGTTGGTTTACAAAAAAAATAACGCCAAGTGTTGGAGTAACTCAGTGTGTCAGGCAGCATGTCTGGAGAATAAGGATAGGTGATGTTTCGGGTCAGGACCCTTCTTCAGACTGATTGCAGGGGGGGGGTGGTAGAAGGAAGTTGGAAGAGGGGTGGGGCCTGGCGAGTGATTGGTGGATACAGGTGAGGGGGGGGTTCGATATGCAGACTTATTGAAGAAGGGTCCCAATCCAAAAATGTCATCAGGTCGAGATCCTTCTTTAGACCGATTGCGGGGATAAGGGCAAAAAAATCCAGAAGAACCAACGTTAAAAGTCACCTATCCATGATCTCCAGAGATGCTGCCTGACCAGCTGAGTTACTCCAGCATTTTGTATTTTTCCTTGGTAAACCACCATCTGCAGTTCTTTGTTTCTCAATATTATGGTGATCTAGTGGATCAAGAAACTGCAGATGCTGTAAAATTCCAGACAACATAAAGTGCCGGAGTGGGTCAGGAAACATATTGTGGAGTGGGTAACTCAGTGGGTCAGGAAACATATTGTGGAGGGGAATAGATAGGCAACGTTCTGGGTCGGGACCCTATTTCAGACTGATTGCGGTGGTAGGAATGGGATAATAATAATAGCTGACAAATTAAAGGTGAATAATAGTTGGGTGGTTGGTGAACAATGTTTGTGGCTCCATGACTTTCACTACTTTTTTTTTTTAAATGAAAAGATTCAAATTAGAAAGAACATAGAATACAGCAGAGTAAAAGGCCTTTCGGCCCACATTGTCCATGGCAGGCATGATGCCAAGTTAAACTAATCTCCTCTGCCTGCATGTGATCCCTCCATTTCCTGCATTTCCATGGACGTATCTAAAAGTCTCTTAAACACCACTATCGTATCTGCCTCCCTCAATTGGCTTGTGTGTGTAGGATGGTGTTAACGTGTGGGGATTGCTGGTCGGCGCGAACCCGGTGGGCCGAAGGGCCTATTTCCGCGCTGTATCTCTAAACTAAAACTAACCTATACATCACAATTAAACGTTACCACAGTTCAATTTTCCAGCACCAGACTCATATTTTGCAGTTCCCTTAATGGGCATGGAGATGCCTTTCAAGGTAATGTTGCCTGTATTACCAGATTTACCAGAACGTCAGAGGTTGAGGGGAGGTTTGATAGAAATATATATAATTATGAGAGGCATAGATCGGGTAGACAGTCAGTATCCTTTTGCCAAGGTGGAAATGTCCAACACTAGAAGGCATAGCTGTGAGGTGAGAGGGTGAAAGTTTAATGGGGATGCATGGGGCAAGGTTTATTTAAACAGAATGCGGGGGCCTGGAATGCACTGCCAGGAGTAGGGATGGAGGCAGAAACAATTGTGGTGCTTCAGAGGCTGTTAGATAGGCACATGGAAGCACAGGTAATAGGGGCTAGTGGAATCAAGGGATATGGGGAGAAGGCAGGCACGGGTTATTGATTGGAGATGAACAGCCATGATCTCAATGATTGGCGGTGCTGGCTTGAAGGGCCGAATGGCCTCCTCCTGCACCTATTTTCTATGTTTCTATGTTTTAATAGAGGGGTATGGATCATGTACAGGCAGATGAGATCAGTTTAACGGCATCGTGTTCGGCACAAACGCTGGGCGCTGATGGGTCTGTTCATATGTTCATGTCATAGGACCAGCATGAATGAGTCAATTTAGTTTATTGTCACATTTACCAAGGTACGAAAAGCGAAAAACTTTTTTTGCGTGCTAACCAGCCAACGGAAAGGCAATAGATGATTAGAATTGTGCCGTCCACAGTGTACAGATACATGATAAAAGAAGTATGCCATTTGGCCAATTAAGTCTACTCCGCCAATCAATCATGGCTGATCTAACTTTCCCTCTCAACCCCATTCTCCTGCCTTCTCCCCATAACCCTTGACACACTGTTCTGTGTACTATGAGTGGACTCAGTGTGCCGAAGGCCCTGTTTCTGCACTTTATCACTAAAGGCTAAAGCCCAAAGTTCTCACATCTTAACTATAAATCTCTGCACCCCATTTGAGATTAAGAACCCAATAAGGATGCACACGTTACAAAGATTACCTTCTTGGTTTCTTTCATTTAATATTTTGAACTTGCACCATTGTCCCAGCTATTGCATATTTCAGCAAATTTTGAATCTGATTAGATCCTAATTGGCTTCAATCTTTAACTCACCAGAGGTTAATCGGTCTCTGGATCCCTGGCACATATTTTGATTGAGCCTCCAAACAGGGCCTTCGACCCAATTAATTCATGCCAACCAGTATACCCCATCCAAGCTAGGCGGCACAATAACACAGTGGTAGAGTTGCTGCCGTGCAGTGCTGGAGGCCTGGGTTTGATCCTGACCACGGGTGCTGTCCCTACGGAGTTTGTATGTTCTCCCTGTGGCCGTATGGTTTTTTTCTGGGTGCTCCGGTTTCCTCACACATTCCAGGTCTCTGGCGCAGCAAGGCATATATATCAGCGAGACCAAGCGCAGACAGGATGATCGCTTCGCTGAATACTTACACTCACGCCGCCTTGGCCTATGTGATCACCTGATTCCCAAATATTATAACTCCCCTTCCCATTTCCACACAAACCTTTCTGTCACGGGCCTCATCCACTGTCTGAGTGAGGCCGCAAGCAAATTGGAGAAACAGCACCTCAGATTTTACTTGGGCAGTTTACAACCCAATGGTATGAATATAGATTTCTCTAATTTCAAGTAACCCTTGCATTCCCTCTCTCTCCACCCTTCCCCCACCCCCGTCGTCCTGCCAGTTCCACTGTTCGCATCCACATATCCCATTGTTATCACCTCTTCCACAGCCAACAATGGGTCATTGTGGACTCCACCCTTCCTTGGTCATCGGTGAATCCCGGCTCTGACTTGTTCCGAACCGTTTCATGCCTCTGGTTTCCCTCTCCCCTGACTCAGTCCGAAGAAGGGTCTTGACCCGAAACGTCACCTATTCCTTTTCTCATGACCCGCTGAGTTACTCCAGCGTTCTGTGTCGATCCAAAGTTTATTTCAATGCAGTTAAAGAGAACCTCACATTAAGGCATCACCACCATTTTCTGCAAAAAAATAAACATGTAAACATCACATTCTAATTATGCTTGAAAGTGGAATGCAAATTGTATTTGGCAAACATTCCTGTGAAGCACAAAATAAATTGGAATTGAGGCTCAATCCTGGGACAAATTGGAAGTTGGCGAAGGCTTGTTTATTTGAAATCTTTGCCAGGAATTTGCTTTAAGACATCTTGTTTTCCATAAGATATAAATAAAAATTGCCTGCCATCCTGGCAGATTCCACACATTATTCTTTTCCAACATAACGGCAGTGCGGCACGGAGGCGCAGCGGTAGAATTGCTGCCTTACAGCGCCAGAGACCTGGGATTGATCCTGACTACGAGTGCTGTCTGTATGGAATTTGTGCGTTCTCCCCATGACCTGCGTGGATTTACTCCGGGAGCTTTTTCCCCAGGGTGGAAAAGTCCAACACTGGAGGGCATAGCTACAAGGTGAAAGGGGGGGAGTATGATAGAGATGTGCAGGGCAGATTATTTACAAAGAGAGAGTAGTAGAGACCTGGTACACATTGCCAGGGGTGGTAGTGGAGCCAGGTGCAATAATGGCGCTTAAGAGGGTCTTAGATAAGCACATGCCTTATTATATACTATTATTATATACCATGCATATATATATATATATATTCCTTGGAGCGCAGGTCACGGAGGGATGATCTTATCGAGGTGTATAAGATCATGAGGGGCATTGATAGGGTGAATATATATATATAAATATATATATTTACATACATACTTATATATATATTTACATACATACACTAAAACACACACACATGATATACGGCAATACTTATTATAACAAACAGACACTAATAGTGCAATTTATTTCAATACATTTTAAATAAACTTGTTATGGATGGCATGGTGACAATAATTGGTAGCATTGAGGAACCATACATCAGGTTAAAAGGAGATTCCAGTCATGGGGAGTACCTGCCTAATTTACTCCAAGCTTAGCTAAGGCTCCCTTTAAACATCACAAAAATGTAACATGTATTCTCAGAATATTGCAGCAACTCTGCTTTTTAATGAGCTGAATTTGCAAGTGTATCAATATTAGCATAAGGGGTATAACCTGCAACTATCATAACAGCAGGAGCGAGGCTTATTAGGCAATTATTAAAGAAAATGTGGAAACGTTAATGTTGCTGTTATTACCAAGGTTGCTGCTGAATTCAAGGTCTTTGCTCTGCTTAGAATATTTATTGTGTCACCCGTTCAAAACCAGGACATTGGGCTGAAGAGTTGGAAAGTATGATTAAATTAACATTCGTGGGTGAGATAGGAAAAAGAAGAAATTTATTAGTACAAGGTATATCAGAGGGGAATAATTCTCGATTCACAATTAATAACATTATGAGGGGCATAGATAGGATGAATGCTACAGGGAGAGGTTGGACAGGCGAGGACTATTCCTTGGAGTGCAGGTCACAGAGGGGTGATCTTATCGAGGTGTATAAGCTTATGAGGGGCATTGATAGGGTGAATGCACAGATTCTTTACCGAGAGTGGGGGAATCAAGAGCCAGAGGACATAGGTTTAAGTTGAGAGGGGAAAAATATAATAGGAACCAGAGGGACAACTTTTTCACACAGAGGATGGTGGAGATATGGAATGAGCTGCCAGAGAGGTAGTTGAGACAGGGACTATATAACAACATTTGACTTTCCTTAAGTTTACTTTAGCTTCGACTTTACTTTAGAGGTACAGCATGGAAACGGGCCATTCGGCCCACCGAATCCACGCTGACCAGCGAATCCCTTACACTAACACTATCCTACACACTAAGGACAATTTCCAATTTACTAAAGCCAATTAACCTACAAACCTGCAGGTCTTTGTAGTGTGGGGGGAAACAGGAACAACCAGAGAAAATCTACAGGGTCACAGGGAGACTGTACAGATGGTCTCTGGCACTGTAAGGCAGCAGCTCTTCCACTGCACCACAGTGCTAATCCACATTTGGACACTATTGGGCAAACACAGGCAGGTGGGACTAGTGTAAATGGGGCATTATGGTCGCTATGGATAAGTCAGGCCAAAGGGCCTGTTTCCTTGCTGTATGACATTATGACTCTAAATGGCTGAGCTAAGCACAAGTATAAGTGGTAATCTCCTTCCTTCTCCCCACACCCATCGGATCTAACGTAATGTCAAAACTGGCAGATTTCACCAAAATTGCTCTGTCCTGTTTCAAAGCTCCCAAAATATGAAGCAGTCAGCAAAACTGAGACAGCATTCAGGCAGAGGCCATTAAGTGGCGAGAGACTGGGGGATACCGTAACCTCTGAGAGACTGAGTGAAACCACCTCACCGGGTTCAATCCTGACTACGGGTGTTGTCTGTACTGAGTTTGCACGTTCGCCCCATGACAGCTCGCATTTTCTCTGGGTGTTCCAGTTTCCTCCCACACTCTAAAAGATGTCCAGATTTGTAGGTTAAAAACTGTAAATTGTCCCTTGGGTATGCTAGTGTATGGGGTGATCGCTGGTCATGTTTCCACGCTGTATCGTTAAAGTAAAGTAAAGGCAAAAGTAAAGTCAGCCACTATTAATGTCGTGCATCTCAATCTTCTGGATCTGCCTACCAGGGGGGACTTTATACGATGCAACAACTTATCAAGGTTTTACCAGATAATAAACTACAGATCCACGGTGGACCTGTATTTCTTAAAAATACCCTTATTTGTTGAACCAGAACCTCACTGATATCCATGAACTTTACTTCAATCGTTTCCAAGTTATTTATGAAACCTCATTTGCTGGCATTATTTGTGGTGTTGCTGTCACATTTTCAATTTGTCAGTGAGCTCGAATTGAAGCGGAGATTATTAGCTCACCGAGAAGTTGGCGTTATTTATTCTGGGTGCTGCATCGCATCGTTTATATCAATGGAGGCGCAATTAAAAATGCAGCCACAATTACCGTTCCATTTTGCACGTATCCCCGGCTGCGCTGCACAATAAAAGATGCATTATTTATTAATTCTGGCATTGCAAATTCTTAGCTCTTATATTTGCTGATTATATTGATAAAGTTGCAGAGCACTGAGATTTTCATTTTATGGGAACTCTTCAGTGGAGGCTGTCAACAGCCCTTTAAGGGCCCTTTAAATTACAACCAGTTGCGTAGTTTATTCCACAGTCTTGCTTTACAGCTGACATTCTGGTTTAAAGAGTCCCTACCATTTTATAAATGAGAACATTAGGGCAGCACGGTGGCCTGGGGGTAGAGTTAGATCCTAACGATGGATGCTCTCTGTTCGGTGTTTGCATTTTGTCCCTGTAACCGTGTGGGCTTTCTCCTGGGTGCTGTGGTTACCTCCCGCATTCCAAAGACGTACAGGTTTGTTGGTTAATTGGGTTCTGCATATTGTCCCTAGTGTATTGGATAGAGCTAGTGTTTGCATGATCGTTGGCCGGCGCAAACGTGGGTGGGTTGAAGTGTCTGTTTCCTCACTGTATCTCTAAGGTTAACTAAATTAATCAAAGCATCAGGGTGGTATACTGGCACAGCAGTAGAGTTGTTGCCTTGCAGCGCCAGAGACCCGGGTTCATTCCGGACTACAGGTGCTGTCTGTACAGAGGTTTCTCCCTGTGTTCTCAAGGGTTTTCTCCGCATGCTCAGGTTTCCTCCCACATTCCAAAGACGTACATGTTTGTAGGTTGTGTAGGAAAATTACTGCAGATGCTGGTTCAAATTGAAGGTCGACACAAAATGCTGGAGTAACTCAGCGGGTCAGGCAGCATCTCAGGAGAGAAGAAATGGGTGTAATTTCGGGTCGAGACACTTTTTTAATCTGCAGAAGAGTCTCGACCCGAAACGTCACCCATTCCTTCTCTCATGAGATGCTGCCTGACCCACTGAGTTACTTCAACATTTTGTGTCTACCAGGTTTGTAGGTTAATTGGCTTCGGTAAAATTGTAAATTGTCCCTAATGTGTAGGATAGTGCTATTAAACGGGGTGATCGCTGGTCGGCACTGACTCAGTGGGCCGAAGGACCTGTTTCCATGCAATATCTTGAAACTAAACTCAAATCTAAACATGGGAAAATAAATTGTTGCCCATTAGGTACACAAAGACTGCACATGCAATTCAATGGCCCATCCATTTTTCTTGCCCAATGCCCATATTTAGGCTTCCAATTAGATTTCAGCCTTGAATCCATTCAATGACTGAGTACCTCTTGCACTTTGGGTTGTAGAATATACACCCTTCAGAAGAAAGGAATCTTTCAGCCTTTCAAGATTTAGTCTGAAACTTTCTTGCCTTGTTCCATGCTTTCCAATCTCACAGTGAACAATCTCAAACATCCATTCGATCAATGTCTATCTGTCTCTGCATTTGGAAGGCTGTTCTGCACCTCTGCAATGGTTCAAAGGTTCAATTCTACAATGGTTCACTGCTTTCTTTATTATCACGTGTACCAAGGTTCAGTGAAATAATATTTTTGCACACAGATCAGCAGGACGATCACCGTACATAAACACAATGCCCCGGTTAGGACAGAACAATGAACAATGGAGGACCAGACGTGGGGGGGAACCGCCGTGAGGAAGGGGGGATCTGACGGGGGGGATTTGTAACCTTGTAAGCGCCCCTTGTGGGTGGCTATTGGCACGGTATGCAAGCAATACCGTATATATTTATTTCTTGAATAAAGTATACAATACAATAATACAATATATCTTTATTGTCATTGTACAGGGGTACAACGAGATTGGGAGTGCGCCTCCCATACGATGCAATAATTTAATTAGCTAGTCAGTATTAATTTAAACAACCCAATGAAACAAATTGTAACAGTTTTAATACACAATAAAGTGCAAGTAGATCTGTGCCGGTTCACTGTGCGATGTGACCATCTGGCTCAGCAGGACCAGTTCATAGCAGCTATGGCCCTGGGGATGAAGCTGTTCCTGAGTCTGGAGGTGCGGGCATAGAAGGCCTTGTATCGTCTGCCCGATGGTAGAAGTTCGAACAGACTGTTGCAGGGGTGTGAAGAGTCTTTGTGGATGCTGGTGGCTTTTCTGAGGCATCGTGTGTTGTAGATGCCCTCCAAGGCTGGTAGCTGTGTTCCGATGGTCCTCTGAGCTCTATGGACTACTCGCTGAAGAGCTTTCCTCTCTGCCTCCGTGCAGCTGAGATACCACACAGGGATGCCATGTGTTAGGATGCTCTCTATGGTGCAGCGGTAGAATGTCGTCAGCAGCTGTTGGGGTAGACCAGACTTCTTCAGTATTCTTAGGTAGAACAGTCGTTGCTGTGCCTTCTTGACCAGCGCAGTAGCGTTAATGGACCATGTTAGGTCCTCCGAAATGTGAATGCCCAGAAACTTGAGATTTTTTGATAATTAAAAAAAAGGTATGCAAGCAAAGACAGTAACTTGTCACATGTGGCAATAAAGTCTTCAATTCAATTCAATTCAATGTACAGAACAGCTCAGTGAGTCCACATGCAAGAGTAGCCATGTTGGTGTCACTTTACAGTCCCAGTTGCAGCTGGCCATATTGGCCCATTGCTGCCATCGCCTCCATTCTAGTCGTCCCTCTCCTTGCACGGCCCTCTTCAGCCCTTGTTCTCCCAGGGGTGCCTCCTGCAGCCAATCCTGAGGGCATGGAAGGTAAGACTCCCTGGTTCTTCTTACTGGGCCTTTTGTCCAGCGTCCCCCGCTGTCTTCTCTCTGTTGCTTCCCCCTCTAAACGGGTTCTCGGTTCTGCGGCTCTGCTCTCCAGGCCTATCGTCAGATTGCGGCCGCAGCCCACCGGGATTCCTTTTGCCGTGCATGGCCCGCCAAGAGTCCAGGTACAATAGTCTTTTCTTCACCCCTCCATCCCCTCTATAATGAGTCTGAAGCAGGGTCTTGACCCAAAACTTCGCCTAACCATTTTCTCCAGAGGTGCTGCCTGAACCACTGAGTTACTCCAGCACTTTGTGTCCTTTTGTGTATTAACCAACATTGCAGTTCGTTGTTTCTGCAATAGGAGGCGGCACAGTGGCACAGCGGTAAAGCTGTTGCCTCACCATGCCAGAGACCCGGGTTCCATCCTGACTAAAGGTGCTGCCTGCATGGAGTTTGCACATTCTCCCTGTGACCATATGGGTTCTCTCTGGGTGATCTGGTTCCCTCCCACCCTTCAAAGACATGCAGGTTTATAGGTTATTGGGTTCAGTAAAATTGTTAATTGTCCCTAGTGTGAAGGATCGTGCTAGTGTGTGGAGATCGCTGGTCGGCGTGGACTCAGTAAGCCAAATGGATTGTTTCCGCACGGTATCTCTAAACTAAATGGAATAGGCCAAGCCTGGTGCCTTATTGATTCCAAGATGTTGCAATCGATTGGAAGTAAAAATAACCAAGAAAGGCTTGTATTTTCAAAGAAGCATCACGACAGAACACACTTTCAAAGGATTGCACAGCCAAAGAATTACTTTTGATGTGGAGACACTTCAAGAATCAAGAGGATTTGATTGCCATGTGCAAGAGATATGGTAATGAAATTCTTCAAGGCCACAGCTGGGCAGACACATTAACACAGTCACAGCACTTTGGGTGTTTTTGGTAAACCAGCATCTCGCAGCAAGCAGTGGCTGGGACATTGTCAGCAAGCAGGCCTGACTCACCTGCTGTGGACCCACGATGGAGGACTCACCCGCTGTGGACCCATGACGGAGGACTTACCCGCTGCGGACCCACGATGGAGGACTCACCCGCTGTGGACCCACAACGGAGAACTCACCCGCCGTGGACCCACGATGGAGGATTCACCTGCTGTGGACCCACGATGGAGGACTTAACTGCTGTGGACCCACGATGGAGGACTCACCGCTATGGACCCACAACGGAGGACTCACCCGCTGTGGGCCCACGATGGAGGACTCACCGCTGTGGACCCACGATGGAGGACTCACCACTGTGGGCCCATGACGGAGGACTCACCCGCTGTGGACCCACGACGGAGGACTCACCCGCTGTGGACCCACGATGGAGGACTCACCCGCTGTGGACCCACGATGGAGGACTCACCCGCTGTGGACCGACGATGGAGGACTCACCGCTGTGGACCCACGATGGAGAACTCACCTACTGTGTACACATGACGGAGGAGTTACCCGCCGAGGACCCACGATGGAGGACTCACCCGCTGTGGACTAACGATGGAGGATTCACCCGCTGTGGACCCACGATGGAGGACTTACCTGCTGTGGACCCACGATGGAGAACTCACCGCTGTGGACCCACAGTGGAGGACTCACCTGCTCTGGACACACAGACAGAGGGCTCTCCAGCCCCGGACCCATGATGGAGGACTCCCTGCTGTGAATCCACGACGGAGGACTCGCACGGTAGGCCTGGCTTGGCCTCCACGGATCCCGAATCGGCCCCGAGCCACCAGCGTTGTCGGGACCCACGTCATCGAGAACTAGGAGACACCAAGAGCGAGGTGGGCAATGTCAGCAATGGGGTGACCCGGGGAGGGTCCGCCCAGAACGTAGGGGCAACTGGCCGGGGGAGGGCTGTGGCTATGTGCGGTGGCAGGCAGTAGATTGGACTGTTCGGTACTTTTGTAATTTTGTTGGCAGCAACACATGGTGACACTTGTGTACTGCCCAGGTTGTATGCGCAACACAGCACCTCACTGTATCCAGGTGACCAAGTACATGCGAGAATAAAGTATCATTCATTCATTCTGCTGTTCTTTGTATCCCTTCTCACGATATCTACAGTCCCCGACCATGAAGGATGTTTGTGAATCGACATCTAAAAAGAGTAACTTGATGGGCTGAAGTATGTTCCCTGGACCTAGTTTATTTTAGTTTAGTTTAGTTTAGAGATACAGCGTGGAAATAGGCCCTTCGGCTCACTGAGTCCACACCGACCAGTGATCCCCACTCACTAACAGTATCGTGCACACACTCCGGACAGCTTACAATTTTACCAAGCCAATTAACCTACAAAGCTGAACGTCTTTGGAGTGCAGGAGGAAACCTGGAGAAAACTCACGCAGGTCACGAGGAGAACGTACAAACTCCGTACAGACGGCACCCATAGTCAGAATCTAACCCGGGTCTCTGGCACTTTAAGGCTGTAACCTTTTTCATCATCTTATCTTTCTCATTTTCAATATTTCCACTTGGCAAATTCAAGTGTATTGAAAATGAGAAAGAGTTCCCAAAAGATTGGATTGTCATCAGTGCTTGGAATAATTAGCTCCTGGCTCGACCCATTCCCCAGCCTCCTCTCCATTGTCTCCAACCATTTGCTATCTCCTACACTAGAATATAATGGGTTGTTTGCATTGATGCTCTAATACACTTTGTTGCTGATTGTGATTGAGAAAAAGACGGAGGGTAATTTTATGTTCCTTGCAAAAGACAAGGAAATTGGAACTGTAAAGTTCCTTGTTGCCGATTGTGATTTAAAAAGAAGCAGACTACAATTTTATGTTGCTTTTGAAAGACAAGGAAATTGGATGGCCCGGCTTTACGTATTGACCCATAAACTAGAATGCTGTCCTGATCTTCCACCCTACCTCAATGTGGACCTCGGACTTTTCCTCCGTAAATGTAATGCTATAACACCGATTAGTTTAGTTAAGTTTAGTTGTTTAATTCAGTTTAGTAATACAGCATGGAAACAGGCCCTTCAGCCCACTGAGCGTGCTACATTATTGTTATAATGCTATGACTCTGTTTAGTTCAGTTCAGTTTAGTTGTTTTGTTTAGTTTTAGTTTAGTTTAGTTTAGAGCACAGCACGGGTCCACACTATATTATTGTTACAATGCACATTGCAGAAGCCTAAAGGACAGAACTCACTGTCCGACTGATATAAAATATGTGTGTAAGGGAGGCACATTGGTACAGTGGTAGAGTTGCTGCCCTACAGCACCAGGGACCCGGGTTCGATCCTGACCTTGGGTGCTGTCTGTACAGAGATTGTACATTCTCCCGATGGATTTTATCCGGGTGCTCCGGTTTCCTCCCACATTCCAAACACGTGCGGGTTTATAGGTTAATTGGCTTGTGTAAATTGAGCCTAGTGTGTAGGATAGAACTAGTGTACGGGTGATTGATTGCTAGTCTGCTCAGACTCGGTGGGCCGAAGGGCCTGTTTAAATGTTATATCTCTAGACTAAAGAGGCCGCTGCGATGTTTCCACGTTTCCTGTTTCCACGCAGTATCGCTAAACTAAACTGAAATAAACTAAACCGAGCATTCAACGATGAATGCAAAATAATGAAACTTGGAAGTTGATTACTAGATACATGGATAAAGGAATATTTTTGGGCATCCACAACATCTTGCGGTGTTTCCAAACAGACAAGAACCAAAAGTAAGAAAAATCCCACGTCTCTAATCACTGCTGATGACAGTGATCATCACAGGAGTCTTGAGTCGTACTGAAAAGCAGCATGTGCGAATTTCATTTAATATTACACTCAGTGAGATGTCTGATGTGTGCAATTAATGAGGTATTAGGGGACATCCATCTTATTTGTGATGCCTCGCAAATCACAAGCCATCTAATCCAGTGTGGGTATTTAATTCATCAGTTGGAATGGTTCTGATTGGAGAAATGCTGCAGGTAGACAAATTCATAGAGTCATCGAGCTATACAGCACGGAAATAATCCCTTCAGCCCATCTTGTCAATACCGACCAAGTTGACATTCTGGGCTAGACACAGGTGTTTGAATTTATTTGTATGTGGCTATCATTCACTCAGTCATCTCCAGAGAAATCATTGACTTTCATTAGGAGAAGTTTAGTTTAGTTTAGAGATACAGCACGGAAACAGCCCCTTCGGCCCCCTGAGTCCTCGCCGACCAGCGATCCCTGCACACTAATACTATCCTGCACGCAATAGGGACAATTTATCATTTTACCGAAGCGAATTAACCGACAAACCTGTATGCCTATGAATTGTGGGAGGAAAATGAAGCACCCGGACAAAACCACTCGGCCAGGGGGAGAAAAGACAAACTCCTTACGGACAGCATGCGTAGTCAGGATCAAACCCGCATCTCTAGTGCTGGAAGACAGTAACTCTACCACTGAGCCACTGTGTCGCCCTTGTTACAAAGTCAAACTCAAACACAATAGACAAAGGGAAGAGGAAGATATAGATTGCAGAATACAGTTGTCAACATTGCTGCGCATGTGTAGACAGAAGATAAAGAGGTCGAGTTTAAGGTTATCCACTTTTGAAGGATGAATGGGAAAGCAAATTGTTAATTAAATGGACAGCGGGACTGGTGGATTGGTTGATGGGGCATAAAACACAAAGTGCTGGGAGACATAAGGTACTGAGGATGCTGGAATCTGTCGTAGAGCACAAAGTGCTGGAGTAACTAGTGGATCATGAGACATCTGTAGAGAACATGGACGGGTGACATTTTGGGTCGGGAATTTTCTTCCGACTAGATTCTGAAGAACTCAAGTCTTTTCCATAGTGTCAACCATCCATGTCATCCTGGGATGCTGCCTGACCTGTTGAGTTACTGTCAGTGTTAGTGTGCAGGGATCGCTGGTCGATGAGGACTCAGTGGGCCAAAGGGGCTGTATCTCTAAACTAAACTAAACTTCTCCCAGTGAAAGTCAATGATTTCTCTGGAGATGACTGAGTGACGGATAACCACACACAAATTTATTTACAAAGTACAGTGCATTCAGAAAGTATTCAAACCCCTTCTTTTTTTCCACATTTTGTTACGTTACATCCTTATTTAAAATGGATGAAATTCTTTTTTTTTTAAATCATCAATCTACACACAATACCCCATAATAAAAATGTGAAAACAGGTGTTTAGAAATTTTTGCAAAGTAATTAAAAACAAATAACTGAAATATCACATTTACATAAGTATTCAGACCCTTTACTCAGTACTTTGTTGAGGCACCTTTGACAGCGATTACAGCCTCAAGTCTTCTTGGGTATGAAGCTACAAGCTTGGCACACCTGTATTTGGGTAATTTCTCCCATTCTTCTCTGCAGATCCTCTCAAGCTCTGTCAGGTTGGATGGGGAGCGTCGATGCACAGCTATTTTCAGGTCCCTCCAGAGATGTTCGATTGGGATCAAGTCCGGTTCTGGCTAGGCCACTCAAGGACATTCACAGACTTGTCACGAAACCACTCCTGCGTTGTCTTGGCTATGTGCTTAGGGTCGTTGGCTTGTTGGAAGGTGAATCTCTGCCCCAGTCTGAGGTCCAGGACGCACTGGAGTAGGTTTTCATAAACTTTTTGTACTTTGCTCCGTTCATCTTTCCCTCGATCCTGACTAGTCTCCCAGTTCCTGCCACTGAAACACATCCCCACAGCATGATGCTGCCACCACCATGCTTCACCGTAGGTATGGTATTGGCCAGGTGATGAGCAGTGCTGCTTTCGCATTCAGGCCAAAGAGTTCAATCTTGGTTTCATCAGACCAGAGAATCTTGTTTCTCAAGGTCCGAGAGTACTTTAGGTGTCTTTTGGCAAACTCCAAGTGGGCTGTCATGTGCCTTTTACTGAGGAGTGGCTTCCGTCTGGCCACTCTACCATAAAGGCTTGATTGGTGGAGTGATGCAGATATAGTTGTCCTTCTGGAAGGTTCTCCCATCTTCACAGAGGAACTCTGGAGCTCTGTCAGAGTGACCATCGGGTTCTAGGTCAAATCCCTGACCAAGGCCCTTCTCCCCCGATTGCTCAGTTTGGTCAGGCAGCCAGCTCTATGAAGAGTCCTGGTGGTTCCAAACTTCTTCCATTTAAGAATGACGGAGGCCAATGTGCTCTTCGGGACCTGCAATGCAATGTTTTATACCCATCCCCAGATCTGTGTCTCGACACAATCCTGTCTCGGAGGTTTATGGACAATTCCTTCATCTTCATGGCTTGGCTTTTGCTCTGACACGCACTGTCAACTGTGGGACCTTATATTGACAGATGTGTGCCTTTCCAAATCATGTCCAATCAATTTAATTTACCACTGCTGGACTCCAATCAAGTTGTAGAAACATCTCAAGTATAATCAATGGAAACAGGATGAACCTATGCTCAATTTTGAGTGTCATAACAAAGGGTCTGAATACATATAAATGTGATATTTCAGTTATTTATTTTTAATCACTTTGCAAAAATTTCTAAACACCTGTTTTCGCTTCTTCATTCTGGGGTTATGGTGTATAGATTAATGATTTAAAACAATAATTTAATCAATTTTTAAATAAGGCTGTAATGAGGAAAAAGTGAAGGGGTCTGAATACTTTCTGAATGCACTGTATCAGCAGGGAGGTACAATAAATGTTAACATAAAACTGTAGATTTTCTTGGAAGGGGTGCAGAGGAGAAAGAGGGTAAAGTATCGTAGGGCTTTGGTGAGATTGACACTACAATACTGTGTGTGCACTTTTGAACTTCGTACTTAGGGCAGATTTGATTATGAGGTGGCACATTGACGCTGTCTCACCTTGTCAGAGACCTGTGTTTGATCCTGACTTCAGGTGGTGTCTGTGTGGAGTTTACACGTTCTCCCTGTGATTGCATGGGTTTCCTCTGGGTGCTCTGATTTCCTCTCACATCCCAAAGGCATGCAGGTTTGTAGGTTGATTGTCTTCTGTAAATTGGACCTAGTGCGTGTGAAAGTGGGATAACATGGGACATAACATAAGGGGCAGCACAGTGGTGCAGTGGTCGTGTTGCTGCCTTACAGCGACAGAGACATGACTTCGGGTGCTGTCTGCATGGAGCTTGCACATTCTCCCTGTCCCTGTATGCGTTTCCTCCGGGTGCTCCGGTTTCCTCCTCCATCCCAAGTACTCCCTCTATTCTTGCCATAGAGGGAGTACAGAGAAGGTTCACCAGGTTGATTCCTGGGATGGCAGGACTTTCATATGAAGAAAGATTGGATAGACTCGGCTTGTACTCGCTGGAATTTAGAAGATTGAGGGGGGATCTTATAGAAACGTACAAAATTCTTAAGGGGTTGGACAGGCTAGATGCAGGAAGATTGTTCCCGATGTTGGGGAAGTCCAGAACAAGGGGTCACAGTTTAAGGATAAGGGGGAAGTCTTTTCGGACCAAGATGAGAAAGTTTTTTTTCACACAGAGAGTGGTGAATCTGTGGAATTCTCTGCCACAGAAGGTAGTTGAGGCCAGTTCATTGGCTATATTTAAGAGGGAGTTAGATGTGACCCTTGTGGCTAAAGGGATCAGGGGGTATGGAGAGAAGGCAGGTACGGGATACTGAGTTGGATGATCAGCCATGATCATATTGAATGGCGGTGCAGGCTCGACGGGCCGAATGGCCTACTCCACCTATTTTCTATGTTTCTATGTCTACGTGCGGGTTTGTAGGTTAATTGGCCTATGTAAATTGCCCCTAGTGTGACGGGAGTGGATGTGAATGTGAGATAACACAGAACTAGTGTGAACGGGTGATCGCTGGTGGGCGAGGATATGGTGGGCCAAAGGGTCGATTTCCATGCAGTACCTCTAAACTAAACTAAAAAAATAATCGTGGGGTTTAAAAAGGATCTGGAAGAAAGAATTTGTAGGTCTACAGAGAAAGAGTGGGGAATGACTGACTGGATTGTTCATGTATCGAACAGGTTCAGAGTTGATGGGCTGAACATTCTTCCATGCTATAACTATTTTGCGATTTCACATCTTCAGCAGACTCAGTGTTTTGCTTTTCAATGCATAATTTTCTGGCTCATCAACAAGATTGTCATTTCTGATCCAAAGCTGATAGTTGAAATGAGTTTAAGATTTTTTTTTTCTTATCTCGCTGACTAGCAACTGATTTGGTCTAAAAAGAATTCTCCACCTAAAGGAATCAATTGTGGAATCTGACCTCTTCTGAAAATACAATTCCTTATTTTGAAACTATCACAACAGAATTACTGAAATACTTAGTGCCGCAGTCACCAACCCTTTCAGAAACAAGGCATATCAAGCATCATCTACGAGATTGAAGGAAAGCTAAATCAAAATGTTGGATATGCATTTTATTTTTCTGCGTTTCAACTGCTTTTCATTTGCAATAAAGGCCAATTGAACACAAACGGTTGCCAGTAGCAACACAACCACTAAATGGCAATGAAGAAGGCCTCATTTTGGCATTCTGTTTGAATGTTGCTTTTACTTGATGCTTCATATATCGAATAGTAAAAGGCCTGGATTGAGTGGATGAGGAGAGGATTTTTCCACTAGTGGGAGAGTCTAGGACCAGATGCCAAAGTCTCAGAATAAAAGGACATACTTTAGAAAGGTAATGAGGAGGAATTTCTTCAGTCAAATGGTGGCACATCCGTAGAATTCAATGTCACTGATGTGGAGGCCATCAATGGATATTTTTAAGAAAATAACTGCAGATGCTGGTACAAATCGAAGGTATTTATTCACAAAATGCTGGAGTAACTCAGCAGGTCAGGCAGCATCTCAGGAGAGAAGGAATGGGTGACGTTTCGGGTCGAGACCCTTCTTCAGTCCTTCTCTCCTGAGATGCTGCCTGACCTGCTGAGTTACTCCAGCATTTTGTGAAAAAATTGATATTTTTAAGGTGGATAATGACAGATTCTCAATTAGTAAGGGTGTCAGGGGTTATGGGGCGAAGGCAGGAGAATGGGGTTAAGAGGGAAGATAGATCAGCCATGATTGAATGGCGGAGTGGATTTGATGGGCCGAAAGGCTTTACTCTGCTTCTAGAACTTATGAATTTATGAATTTAAGAACTTTATTCAATCTAATCTGTACAGTTTGGCATTCTTTTAAATCCATCTGAAAAGCCACATAAATCCTTGTTTTAGTGTTCTTTTCCTAAATAGGATGTCCCCAACAAGTCTCATCATCTTCTACAAATGCACTGAAGAAAACATTTTATTGGGATGCATCACAGCCTGATTTGGGATCAGCTCCATCCAAGACCACAAGAAATTGCAGAGTTGTGGATGTAGCCCAGTCCATCACACCAACCAACCTCCCTTTCATTAACTCCATCTACACTTTACTCTGTCTCTGCCAGCATACTCGCGCACCAGTCTCACCCTGGTAACTCCCTCTTCTCCCCTCTCCCATCAGGAAAGAAGAACAGAGGTATGAAACGCACACCTCCACATTCTGCAACAGTTTCTTCCCAGCTGTAATCAAGCAACTGAACCATCCTATCAACGCAGTCTTGAACTCCCATCTACCTCATTGGAGATCTTCAAACTATGTTTAATTGGACTTTAATGGACTTTATCTTGCGCTACACATTATGCCATTTATTCTGTATCTGTACACTGTGAACGGCTTGATTGTAATTGTGTACAGTCTTTTAAATGACTGATTGCATGCAACAAAAAAGCTTTTCACTGTACCTCGCATACACGTGACCACAATAAACTAAGCTCAAACAACTCCAGAGATAGAGGCTCCTATACCTAATATCCTGGCATCATATGTCTTCAGATCCTTGACTGGGGCTTGAACTCATACCACTGAAGCAGTGCACATTTATATTTGGAAACCCATCACAGGTTATCGAAGGTGTTTGCAACTTGGTGGGTTCATCTATATATGACTGTGTTACTCAAATCAAGACCAGCTAAGTTTTGGCACAGAATACATTGACTTCTGTTGTGATAATGGGATTGGAATGCAATGAATGGCTGTGCCTTTGAGATAAGAAGATTAAAATGGATCAGAATATAAAATGGACTGGGGTGGCAGAGTGATGCTTCTATAGAGTTGCTGCCTTAAAGCGCCAGAGACCCTGGTTCGAGTCGAACTGTGGGTTCTGTTTCTACAGAGTTTGTACATTCTCACCGTGACCGTGTAATTTTTCTCCGGTTTCCTCACATACTCCGAAGACGTGCAGGTTTGTAGCTTAATTGGCTTCGGGAAAAATTTCAAATTGTATTTGGTGTGTAGGATAATGCTAGTGTATGGGTGGTCGTGGCGTGGAGTCAGTGGGCCGAAGGGCCTGTTTGCACCCTGTATTTCTAAAGTAAACTAAACTTCACAGCAGTAGATCACAGAGAAAATCCTCACCATTTGTGGGATCCAATGTCACAGAATTGAAATTTACATTTGCTAAAATATAATTACGGTGGCTATTTTTAAGTTATAATTTACAAAATGAAAATATTTCTTTGGCATAATAATTCAGCTCAAATTGCAATGATTATGATGGTTTAATTATTGTTTTACCTCTATGATTGCCTGTTGCACCAAAATATTTTGGAGCAGAATTTTAAACACATGTGAGCTCTCGCTAGTCACACAGGGACCACACTTGGAAGGACACAAGAGGTTTAGAGCACCCTGAGACATGAAAGATTTTGTGCGCATGATTGGTCGTCTTTTTTTAGACTCGAAAGCAGAAATTAACATCGAACCATTAAAACAGATGAAGAAATTATTCAGCATGATATAGAGTGTAGAAATTGGTACATCATGTTGCAGTTGTACTGAAGATAGACGCAAAATGCTTGAGTAACTCACCGAGTCAGGCAGCACCACTGAAGAAGTAGAAATGGTCATTTTTCAGGTCTGGACCCTTCCTCAGACTGACTTTGTGTCTATCTTCGGTGCAAACCGGCATCTGCAGTTCCTTCCTACACATGTTACAGTTTTACAATGGTACAATGGTGCTTTATTAGACAAGAGACAATAGACAATAGATGCAGGAGGAGGCCATTCGGCCCTTTGAGCCAGCACCACCTGACTACGGGTGCTGCACTGTAAGGAGTTTGTACGTTCTCCCCGTGACCTGCGTGGGTTTTCTCCGAGATCTTCGGTTTCCTCCCACACTCCAAAGACGTACAGGTATGTAGGTTAATTGGCTGGGTAAATGTAAAAAATGTCCCTAGTGGGTGTAGGATAGTGTTAATGTACGGGGATCACTGGGCGGCACGGACTTGGAGGGCCGAAAAGGCCTGTTTCCGGCTGTATATATATGATATATGATATGAATGTGATCATGGCTGATCATTCTCAATCAGTACCCCATTCCTGCCTTCTCCCCATACCCCCTGACTCCGCTATCCTTAAGAGCTCTATCTAGTTCTCTCTTTAATGCATTCAGAGACTTGGCCTCCATTGCCTTCTGAGGCAGTGAATTCCACAGATTTACAACTCTCTGACTGAAAAAGTTTTTACCCATCTCCGTTCTAAATGGCCTACCCCTTATTCTTAAACTGTGGCCCCTGTTTCTGGGCTCCCCCAACATTGGGAACATGTTTCCTGCCTCTAATGTGTCCCTTAATAATCTTATATGTTTCGATAAGACTGTATATTAAAATCTTTTTTGCGTATTTACGCTGCCATGTTTTGGCGCCATTTCCAAAGTCCAAAGTCCGGTCTGCCCGGGCGCCCGATCTACTGGAGCAATTCCCAGTCCTGGTAAGCCCTGCAGGGCCTTCCTCCATCGCCTTCAACCGGAGTGGCCTGCCAACCGATGTCTCTCTCCTCGCCCAGTTATCTTCGTGTCCTGGGGCACTTCCTTGTTGATGTTTTGGGACGAGATCCTTCTAAAGACTTGAGTCTTCCTTTTCCTTTTCCTTTTCTCCAGAGATGCTGCCTGACCTGCTGATTTGCTCAGCATTTTGTGTCTACCTCACTGAAGACGTTTGATCAGACATGATGCTGCACTAAATGTTTTACCTTTTATCCTTTATCTGTACACTGTGGACGGCTTGATTGTAATCATGTATAGCTTTTTCTTTGACTGGATAGCATGCAAACTAAAGCTTTTGACATATAGTTCAATTCACTTTAGTTGATTGTCACTGGTACCGAGGTGCAGTAAAAAGCTTTTTTGTTATGTGCCTTCCAGTCAGTGAAAAGACAAAACAGGATTACAATCATGACTTCCACAGTGTGCAGATACAGGACAAAGTGAATAATGTTCAGAGCAAGAAAAGTCCAGTGAAGACTGATTAAAGATAGTCCAAAGGTCTCCAGCGAGGTCGATGGAAGGACCACTCTCTAGTTGATGGTAGGATGGTGCAGTTGTCTGATAACACCTGGAAAGAAACGTTCCATGAATCGGGAGGTTTCCCAGTACAAGTGACAATAATAAACAACTTGTAGGGACATAGGGATTGGCTAGAAGAGTTTGAACCCTCGGATTGGCTAGCGATGTCACGAGGTGTGATAGCGCGGTAGATTCGGGAGTCTAGCGTTGAACTCTGTATAGGTAAGACGTTAGGTAGTTGTCTAGAGTTTGGAACGTTGCGAATTGTCACGGAGTTTTAGAACTATGCAATAAACCTCGTCTGCAACATCCATTCGTTATCGGACTCACTACATTGGTGATCCCGACGTGATCCGAAGATCACAAGAACATGTCGCGGGTAGGAGCGAGCAGTGGGCAGCAGAATGTGAGCGGCGTTCACCTACCCCCGTTCTGGGCCCATCAACCGCACCTGTGGTTCGTGCAGGCAGAGTCCCAGTTCCACCTCAAGAAGGTGGAAGAGGACCAAGAGAAGTTTCACCTGCTGGTAAGCTGCCTACAGCCCGAGGTGGCCGCGCGGGTGGGGCGGTACCTGACCAACCCTCCCCAGACCGAGAAGTACCAGGGGCACAAGAGGCTCCTGCTGAGGACTTTTGGCTTTAGCCAGAACCAGCGGGCTCTGAAGCTCCTACATTTACCGGAGCTGGGGGATCGGCTACCGTCGGTTTTGATGACGGAGATGCTAACCTTGGTTGGCGACCACCAGCCGTGTATGATGTTCGAAGCGGCATTCCGGGAGAAATTGCCCCGCGGACGTCTCTTTTGAAGATACGGTAGCTTTCGCAGAAAAAGCTGACGCGCTCGTCACGGAGGGCTCCACACGAGATGGCTCGGTAAATCGGGTTTCGAGGCCTAGCAGCAGCCGGCCTCGCGGCCAAGATGGCGGCGCATCGGCCGCCATTTTGCAGTCAGCCCGCCAAGACGGGGCTGCAGCACCCGCCATTTTGCAGCGGGCCCGAGCAACAGAGCCGCACAGGCGCGGCTGGTGTTTTTTTCACAAGCGGTGGGGCAGTGAAGCCCGAAGTTGCAGGGCCCCGTGTTCCTTTCCGGGAAATGCCTCGGCCGATCGAATGTAGAGGCAGTCTCGATCGGCCGCAACCGCCGCCTCTACGCCACAGATCGAGGTACCGGCACCGTCTTTTTGGTCGATACGGGAGCCGTCATCAGTATCGTGCCCCCCTACGACAATGAAGTTCGAGCAGGTAGGAAGGGACCGTCCCTCATTGCGGTTAACGGCAGTCCCATCTGCACCTACGGCAAGAGGGCCATGTCCCTGTCCTTCGGGTCCGGGACTTACCATTGGGATTTCATCGTTGCCGACGTGGGCCAGGCAATTCTGGGCGCGGATTTCCTCTGGGCTTTTTTGTTGGTCGCAGACGTCCGCGGGAAGGGCCTACAACGCTCGGCTAGCAGTATGGAGCCTGCTACTCCTCCACCTGCCACCCCACCCTGCCCGTCGATCCAGGCCATCACCATGGCTCCCGGTCAGTTCGCTGCAGTCCTCGCCGACTTCCCGCAGCTCCTCGTCCAGCGGTTCGATGCACTTTCCGATAAGCACGGTGTTCCGCAATTTGGAACGACTGGGGATTGTTCGGCCTTCAGATAGTCCGTGGGCCTCCCCCTTGCATATGGTCTCTAAAGCATCTGGGGGGTGGAGACCATGTGGGGATTACCGGCGTCTTAACGCTGCAACCTGGCCTGACCGCTATCCGATCCCTCACATACAGGACTTCTCTGCCAGCCTCGAGGGCGCTACGGTTTTGTCAAAGATCGATTTGGTGCGGGGATATCATCAGATCCCTGTCCACCCACCGGAC
The DNA here is from genome assembly GCF_053455715.1 of Rhinoraja longicauda. Taxonomy (NCBI): domain Eukaryota; kingdom Metazoa; phylum Chordata; class Chondrichthyes; order Rajiformes; family Arhynchobatidae; genus Rhinoraja; species Rhinoraja longicauda. Next base: position 35,281,319 of record NC_135966.1, on the reverse strand, counting down.
ATTCCCAAGACGGCTACGATTACTCCGTTCGGGTTATTTGAGTGGTTGCACATGCCGTTCGGTCTCAAAAACGCGGCTCAGGCATTCCAGCGTCTCATGGATCATGTGGGTCGCGGATTGTCTTTCGTGTTTATTTATCTCGATGACATTCTGGTTGCCAGTCGTTCGGTCCCAGAGCACCTGGTCCACCTTCGCACTGTGTTCCAAAGGCTACAGGACCACGGCCTGATCCTCCACCCGTCCAAATGCCAATTCGGCCTGTCCGCGGAGGATTTCCTGGGTCACCGGGTCACACCGGCCGATGCCACTCCTTTGCCCGCTAAGGTGGACGCCATCCGCTCTTTTCCCCGCCCTACCACCATCATGGGCTTTCAGGAATTCGTGGGCATGGTGAATTTTTATCACCGGTTCGTGCCTGCGGCAGCTCGGATCATGCGCCCCATTTTTCAATGCCTCGCGGGTAACCCCGCTGAGTCGGTCTGGTCCACAGCTGCAGAGACGGCTTTCTCCGCGGTTAAACAGGCCCTCGTGAGCGCCACCATGCTCGTGCACCCCCGCTCCTCTGCCCCCACGGCCCTGACGGTGGATACCTCAGACGTGGCGGTGGGTGGGGTCTTAGAGCAGCAGGTCAACGGTCACTGGCAGCCTCTGGCATTTTTCAGCCGGCAGCTCACTCGACCTGAGCTGAAATACAGTGCCTTCGACAGGGAGCTCCTGGCCCTCTATTTAGCTGTTCGCCGTTTCCGGTATTTTTTGGAGGGCCGCTCTTTTGTTGCCTACACGGATCACAAACCCCTCACGTTTGCTTTTTCTAAGGTTTCTGATCCGTGGTCGGCCCGCCAGCCCGCCCGTCCGTTTTTCCACATCCACGTGGATTTGGTTGGCCCATTGCCCTACTCTAGGGGCTACACACATCTCCTGACGGTGGTCGACCTTTTTACTCGTTGGCCGGAGGCTCTGCTGTTGACGGACGGCCTCCTGTGCACGGGCCCTGGCGTTACATTGGGTTGCCCGGTTCGGCGTCCCGGCTGTCATCACTACCGACCGGGGCGCCCAGTTCACCTCATCCCTCTGGGCCGCGCTTACGCAGCTGTATGGGTCCCGCTTGCAGCAGACCACCGCCTATCATCCCCAAGCTAACGGGATGGTAGAGAGCTTCCACCGACAGCTGAAGGCGTCCCTCTGTGCCCGCCTGACCAGCCATGATAGGGCCAACTAGCTACCTTGGGTCCTCCTCGGTATTCGCACGGCCCCTAAGTCTGATCTGGGTACCTCCTCGGTGGAACTCGTCTACGGATCCCCCCTGCGGGTGCCGGGTGACATTCTTCCCTTGTCCTCCCCCTTGCCATCGTCCGTCCCGTCACTTTTGACTTCTCTCCGGGCGCGGGTAGGTTCCCTGGCCCCAGTTCCGGCCTCCAGTCACGGGAGTACAGCAGTGCACGTCCCGGCGGACTTGCAGGACTGCGAGTTCGTTTTCCTCCGACAAGATTCCCACCACCCCCCTCAGCAGCCGGTCTACCAGGGCCCGTTCCAGGTGCTGAAAAGGGGGACGGTCACCTTCACGTTACAGGTAGGAACCCATCAGGAGCTCGTCTCTATCTCCCGGCTCAAACCGGCCCACTTGGACCAGGACCATCCAGTGCTGGTGGCCCACCCTCCTCGCCGGGGCAGACCTCCGGCCGGCCCACCTGTTTCCCCAGCTGCGTCTCGTCCCTCACCTCTCGGGCCTCCGTCGCCCACGGTAGGGTTCACTCTGCCCTTTCCAGCCACGCCACCATCGCCTATACCTGCAGGCTCCCCCTCCCTCCACCTCCAACGGCGCCCCCATCGTCTCCATCGGCGGGGCCCTCCCCGCCTCCTGCGTCGCTGGTGGTACCGGCCTCCCCTCCTCGTACGCGTTCAGGTCGGGCCGTCCGGGCGCCCGTGAGGTATGGCATCGAGGGTTCTGGGGGGGGGGGTCATGTAGGGACATAGGGATTGGCTAGAAGAGTTCGAACCCTCGGATTGGCTAGCGATGTCACGAGGTGTGATAGCGCGGTAGATTCGGGAGTCTAGCGTTGAACTCTGTATAGGTAAGACGTTAGGTAGTTGTCTAGAGTTTGGAATGTTGCGAATTGTCACAGAGTTTTAGAACTATGCAATAAACTTCGTCTGCAACATCCATTCGTTATCGGACTCAATACAAACTAAACTAAACTTCTTTAGCCACACAAGGCAGGAGATTGAGATAGGGTGGCTTAAATGTGGTATAGACTTACCAGTGTGATTGAGCCTTAATTATCTCCTCAGTACAATTGGGTATAGGACAAAAGGAGGAGCGGGCGTGCTATGTAACTTTGGTAGCGCCGTAGGTGGCTGCTATTTGTATACATTGGGTATGCAAGCAAAGAATTTCACTGTGCCGAGTCACATGTGACAATAAAGTATTCCATTCCATTCCATTCCAATAGTAATTCATTTTCTTCATTGAAACGATTGCATGAAACATCAAGTGTGATTTCTGCTACTGGAATCTAAATGAGCTCCGGCTAAAATAAGCTCTGAAATGAAGTACAGAAGCTCCCAGAGCTAGTTAGACAAGATGCAAGACTCCACAAATAGGAGATACCAATGTGACGGAGATTTTCCTTATTGCATTCTTGATGGGCTAGGCAGACAGTAATGGATGGAGACGCTGAATGGTTATCACAAATTGAATAATATAATGAAGGACATGATCTGCATGCACAAGTACTATTGGCTTTAACACATGAACATGCTTCACTTCTTTGACAAATGTGGCGATTAAGAACATAAAATAACTTTCTTTTTTCAGTTTATTCTGAAACGTCACCTATCCATGTTCTCCAGGGATGCTGCCTGAGCCGCTGACTTACTCCAGCATTTGGTGTCAAGAGCTCTACCGCTGTGCCACTGTGCCGCCCTCAGTGTCAGCGAGTTGCCCTGCCCATCTCCTTTACATTTTGCCCCAATTGCCTTATAGATATGCCCTCTAGTATTTGATTTTTCTATCCTTGGAAAAAAATCTGAAGCGTATTCAGCAGAGTGAATTGAGCTATTCCTTTTCATTGCATTTTCATCACCCTACACACTAACAAAGATAAATTGCAAAGTTTCAAGAAGACAGAATGGGATAGGGATGGGTAGAGTGCTTAACATGTTTAAAGCCCTCCATGCATTATAATAATTAAGAAGGTTGAAACTGAGCATGCATAGTGAACTGCACTCACTGCAGTTTACTTTAGTCAGATTCTGGTCTCTGCTGTCAAAGGACAAATGGCAATCATAAAACAATAAAATAAGGTCAAAAGGGTAACAGGACATTTGCTTATCTGTAATGGTGTGGAATTGAGCTGTTTTTAATCTGCTGCGTCTTTTGGAGGTGCGCGATGTATATTTGTTATGAAACCATTTGGCAGAAGGCAAACCTCTAAAGTGCTTGCTATGATAAACAGAACATCAAAAGGAAAGTCTGTATATGAGAAGCAGATGAATCTTTATTTGTGGAGCAATCTCCTAGATTGCTCCCGGTGATCACTGTATTTGGCGCTCCTGAATAAAGTCTTGATTGTCTCTCCCGATATTTGTGTTGTGTTTTAAAGCTTTCTTTAACAACACACGCCAGAACACTCCACAGCAAATGAAGACAATTTGAAATCATTATAATTTTTAAAAAACATGGCTGAAAGTACAGAGAAAGTTTCCACAAAACTCCTATCACAAAACTCCTATCACCACCAGATAAAATCATGTGCATAAAATCAAGATGGGAATTAATAGTGTGAATGCACAGTCTTTTACCCAGGGATAGGGAAATCAAGAACCAGAGGACACTGGTTTAAGGTGAGAGGGGAAAGATGTAATAGGAATATGAGAGGCACCATTTTCACTCAGCGGATGGTAGGTATATGGAATGAGCTATCAGAGAGGTGGTTGACGCAGGTGCAGTAACAACATTTAAGGGAGTCATGGGCATGTACTTGGATGGGAGGGTTTGATCCTGACTGCGGGTGCTGTCTGTACGGAGTTTGTATGTTCTCCGTTGCATTCAAATAGACAATAGACAATAGGTGCAGGAATAGGCCATTCGGCCCTTCGAGCCAGCACCACCATTCAATGTGATCATGGCTGATCATTCACAATCAGTACCCCGTTCCTGCCTTCTCCCCCTACTCCCTGACTCCGCTATCATTAAGAGCTCTATCTAGCTCTCTCTTGAAAGCATTCAGAGAATTGGCCTCCACTGCCTTCTGAGGCAGAGAATTCCACAGATTTACAACTCTCTGACTGGAAAAGTTTTTCCTCATATCCGTTCCAAATGGCCTCCCCCTTTTTCTTAAACTGTGGCTCCTGGTTTTGCACTCCCCCAACATTGGGAACATGTTTCCTGCCTCTAATGTGTCCAATCCCTTAATAATCTTACATGTTTCAATACGCCCTTGCTTTCCCTCTCTCTCCATCCCCTCCCCCTTCCTAGTTCTCCCACCAGTCTTCCTGTCTCCGACTACATTCTATCTCTGTCCCGCCCACTTCCCTGACATCAGTCTGAAGAAGGGTCTCGACCAGAAATGTCACCCATTCCTTCTCTCCAGAGACGCTGTCTGTCCCACTGAGTTACTCCAGCATTTTGTGTCTACCTTGTATGTTCTCCGTGTGGGTTTCCTCCAGATGCTTGGGTTTCCTCCAATCTTCCAAAGACGTGCAGGTTTGTAGGTTAATTGGCTTTTATTAATGATCTCTACTGTGTAGGATGTGAAACTGGGATAACATAGCACTAGTGTGAATGGGCGATTATTGGTTGGAGCGGACTATGTGGACGCTATCTCTAAACTAAACCAAATTAAACTGGACTGGTGGACTGATATTCTCTTAGGGTTGTGCCATTATCAGTGACCTAACATTCCCAACAATTCAATTAACCACACACCTTTTCTTTGCCCCATTTGTAATCCTCTGCACAACTTCAACAGTTCCCTCCAAAACCAATGGCACTTTGCACAAACTATATATTGGTGAAGGCTTGAGAGATCTGAGAAGCCTCTACATAATCTAAGTACTTTATTTATTTCTTCTCTCAGCCGACAATCTCTTTCTTGCTCAAATCGGTCTGTGGGGATCCATTCACTTGCGCACGCAATGATTCACTGGTCTAGTAATCGAATGCAGCTGCAGTTTATCTTGAGCAAACTTCTTAACTGACTAAAAATTGCTTATTTGTGTTGTAGTAATTAACTTGATTATTGTTGAGCAGTGATTAAAGACGATTAAAAAAAACAATTGTCGCGATTCAATGTGCTGCCCATCGGATTCAGTAAACATCCACTCCTAGAGATCTGGGGCTCTATTGTCTGCAATCTGCTGGGGCGTTTGCAACAGTAACAAAGGCACAGAAGTGCTGGGATACCTATAAGTGTGGGTGTTGGATCATATGTACGTATGTATGCTGGAATTCATATACAGACACATACCTGTCTTACTCAATAGGCAAATTATGGCAGGGCGGCACAGTGGCAGTAGAGCTGCTGATTTACAGCGCCAGAGACCCGGATTAGACCCCGACCTTGGTACTGTCTGTACGGAGTTTGCACATCATCCCTGTGGGAGAACGTCACCTATCAAGTGTGAAGAAGGGTCCCGACCCGAAAGGTCACCCACCATTTTACTGCAGAGATGCTGCCCGACCTGCTGAGTTACTCCAGCACTTTGTGTCCCTCTTTGGTATAAACCAGCACCTGCATTTCCTTCCTATTATCCAGTGCAACCAAGGCAGTTTGTAATTTCCACAACACTACATCGTCACCCAAGGTTACATTGTCAAGTTTCCGGGCGGCACAGTGGCACGGGGGTAGAGTTGCTGCCTCACAGCGCCGGAGACCTGGGTTCCATCCTGACTATGGGTGCTGTCTGTACGGAGTTCGTACGTTCTCCCTGTGACCGCTTGGGCTTTCTCTGGGTGCTCCAGTTTCTGCCCACACTCCAAAGATGTACAAGTCTCTAAACTAAACCAAACTAAACTGAACTGATGGACTGATATTCTCCTAGGGTTGTGCCATTATCAGTGACCTAACATCCCCAACAATTCAAGTATATTCTGCACTCTGTATCTTCCCCTTTGCTCTATCTATTTTAGTTTAGTTTAGTTTAGTTTAGTTTAGTTTAGTTTAGTTTAGTTTAGTTTAGTTTAGTTTAGTTTAGTTTAGTTTAGTTTAGTTTAGTTTAGTTTAGTTTAGTTTAGTGTAGTTTAGTTTAGAGATACATCAAGGAAACAGGCCCATTGGCCCACCAAGTCCATGGCAACCAACGATCCCTGTATCCCTGTACACTAGCACTATCCTACACACACTCTGGGACAATTTACAATTTTACCAAGCCAATTAGCTTACAACCGGTATGTCTTTGGAGTGTTGGAGGAAACCGGAGAACCCAGAGAAAACCCATGCAGGTCACGAGGAGAACATATAAACCTCTGTACAGACAGCACCCACGGTTGGGATCGAACCCGGGTCTCTGGCGCTATAAGGCAGCAACTCTACCACTGCGCCACCATACCACTCATTTTACTTAAGTTTGAACTAATTGGATTTATGTGTGGTATATCTGATCTGTTTGGATAGCATGCAAAGCAAAGATTTTCACTGTACCTCGTTACACATGACAATAATAAACCTATGTTTTGTGGATACATGTTCCAGGAAGATGGTCCCATTGTGAAGATAAATGATTTATATATCTCTCTCACCGGTGTTCAATAGCACACACTGCAACTGTTAAAAGAAACTCATAAAATATTATGAAGCAGCTCATTAAAATAATCCTCGGGAGAACCAAATATTGTGATTCTCCAAATAACCTCATTGTCTGTTATTTGACAGATGCACAACAAAATTACTTTGTAAGGTGTTACTGCTGTGCACAGCACAAGATGATAAATGAGTATGTATCTGCAGAAGATGTCTTCATTCTATTACAATCTTGAGAGAAATAAAATATTCATTTTGTAGTCCTTCTGTGAGTTAGGGCGCTACAGGTCACAGCTCACAGACCTTCTGTGAGTTAGGGCGCGACAGTGGAGCTTCCCCCTCACAGTGCCAGAGACTCGGGTTCGATTCTGACTACGGGTGCTGTCTGTACAAAGTTTGAACATTTTCCTGTAACATTTTCCTGTGTTTATTTCTCTGGGTGCTCTGTTCTCCTCCTACACTCCAAGGATGTGCAAGTTTGTAGGTTAATTGGCTTCGGTAAAAATTGTAAATTGTCTCTAATGGGTAGGATAGTGCCAGCATACAGGATGTGTAAGGGGTTTCTGCGCCGAGCTTTCGCCCGACCTAAGGTCCCCGTGCCTTGCTCTGATCCCTTGACCAGGCCGTGCACACTGGTTCCCCGTGAGTGGTTCGACCCACTCACCCCTTACGGTTCTAGACACTGGGCTTAGATGCAGGAGCTCTTATAGTGCAGAAAAAATTCAACCAGACCAGATTTTAAAACCAGGGTTTAAATGAAAAGGGCTTTTATTCAGCACTTGGGACTATTGTCCATGAATACTTATTATACAGTTCGATAAGACATATCTATAATACACATACCGAATACATGAATATCTTTTATTTATTAATCACAAAACGCACAGTTCACAAGACATATACCCGAATACCCCTTTCGCTGAAAACTTAAAAGCACACAGTTCCACGAGACATATATCCGAATACCTTCTTCGCTGAATCCTTGAAACACACACAGTTACACAAAACGTATACATGAATACCCTTTTACTTATGAATTCTTAAACACAGTTCTGCAAGACACATACACGACTGTCAGATGGGGAACGCACGACGCATCGCAACCTTGACCAAACCCTATTTTTAATACACACCCAACGTTTATTCACAACCACCCTCCTCTCTACACTAAACTATGTCCAGGATATGTAGGATTTGAAGTGCATGCTCACCATGGGGTTATTACTGGGGTTACTGGCTGTTCGGTTTTGCAGTATTTCTTTTCGAGTTGCGTGCCTGTTCCTCTCTCTTGCATCCGTTCTTCTTTCCGACTTTCTTCTTGACTTCAGACTTCGAACCCGGTTTTCTCTGCGCTTCTTGCCTCCTGTCCGTCTTAACTTTTTCACCCAAAGTAGTGGCCAGTTATACTGTTTCTGACCCGTCCTATCTCCCGCCAGATCTTGGAATCTCTTTGTTCAAAAGATATGTATGAGGTTTATCTTCTGATCTGCCTTATGTTCGGGGATACCGGGGATGGCCAGACGGTGTAAATTGGGATTTCATTGTGAGGTGATGGGTGTTAACTGGTTTCCCATCACCTACCAGGTAGTTTTCTATGGGCTATTGTGCCCCCTCACTGAGATGAACTGTTTAGGTCGGCTTGGGGCATTGTGAGTATGCTGATGTCAGCGCCCCAGTGTCTGGACTCTGACCTGGTTTCGTAGGTTTCTGCATGGCCAATACCCATCCTTTGTTCTGGCCATGGCTTTGCAGAAAACCTAGAGACTGGGATGTAAGGTTTTTACCTTTTGTGGCTGGTCACTAGGTCCTGCGGCCATTTTAGGACCCACGGATTGTGACATCCTTTGTTAATCTGACCTCAGCCTTTCTCCGCTATCAGCCCCAGTCTCTCGTTTAAAATGTCCAAACTGCAGCTCTTTGGTATTGTGTTGCTTTTCAAATGAGGGAAAACTTCTCAAATCTTACAGTCCCTCCTGTTGATTTGCATAACCCCAGCTTATCGAATCAATTAAATAATGTGGTTGAGCAATGTTTTCCCGATTCTCCATATCCAGACCCCTGAGGTTTTAACTAAACTAGTGTTTCATTGCGAACGTACAGTCCCCATCTCTTAGGCTGATCTTTACTGCCCGTGTCCCGGGCAAAACTATATTACATGTACATTTTCATATCGGACATATACACCTACACCTTGTCCCAGGCCGATGCCTCCGCCATCCTCCTACTGGTGTCAGCTGCAATGTAGGACATGAAAACAATACAACAGTAAAACGATACATTTTTTTTTACATTCCTTCACAAATTCGAATACAAAAACCTAGTTTATACAAATTTTAAAAGGGGACAATATAAAACACAGTCTACTCGGTGCGGAGGGAGGGGAGCACGTCCTCCTAGCAGCTTGCGGCTGGGTCCTGCTCGCCCACCCGCACGTAACGGTCTCTCCATTCCCCTTGATGTACTCGGTTATTGAGGTGCTGCCCTCTTTTACATTTTTCCCTTAGTTGTTTTTGGGCACTCACCCTCCTGTGCTACTGCCAGTGGAACTGTGGGAGGTGTTATGCGTGGTCGTGTGATGAGTTCAGTGGCGTTTACCGGGATCGGGGAAAGGGGGACCCCACAAGCCCGTGAGCTAACATCCCACCTCATCCCCTTACCGTCATCCTGCCACTGTCTCTGGAAAAATATGCTGTTGCCCGTGGGGCAACGATACCTTGAACCCCACATACACATATAAATCCCCTCATCCGGTTCCCACCATTTGTCCCAACACACACTCAACTGTTCTGTAGTCCCAGAAATAGTTCTGTGAGTGTTGTTGTTGAGTCTCTCCCACTCAACAGTGGAGTTGGCCATTGTCCTGCTCGTTTTCCTCAGCCACCACCGCCTGCTCGTGGGGACCTTCCCCGTGCATACCAGGCAGATCCTTTTGCCAACGGTGGTGCTGATCTTTTGGGCGATGATCTTGATCCTCGGGCACAATAATGAAGCGTCCCGATAAGCAAAACCTGGGGCGCTGGAATACTCTGAAGAGTTCGATCCCAGCCACCCCGGCCACCGGCCTTCATGGAAGTAAACTGCGGTCTCCTCCGCTTCTCTCCTTCCAGTCCCATCGGTCGTGATGGGAGCCGTGTCCCCGGAGCAGCCGTAGACGATGATGTCCTTGGTGTGGCCCCGATAGGTCCACCCACATCCGATCGCCGTGGCAAAGATCCACCATACGAATGCCTCCTTCCACTCCAGAAAACAGATAAAGGAGAATGGTATAGCCAGCCTCTTGGGGAGCGCTTGGCTTTGTTAAACGCCTCTGCGGGCGGGTCTCTTGACCCCCAGCCTGCACCCCACACCCACACATCCTGGACGCATCAACTTTATTTAAACGCTAACTATTCCCACAAAACTTATCTAAAATAGCTTATCCTTATCTAAAATACCTATCCTTATCTATATTACCTAAAATATCTTAAATAGCTTATCCTTATCTAAAATAGCTTATCCTTATCTAAAATACCTATCCTTATTTATATTATCTAAAATATAATACAGTGCCGCCTTCCCCGGGCGGCTCCGCTAATCCCTGTCAGGGCTGCAGCGGTTCTTCTCCTGCGGCTGCACCACGCTGTCTCCCACCTTTGATCCTCCGCAGCCTGTCGCTGCCTGTCGGGGGCTAAACCTCCGCTGAAACGTAAGCTCCCTCCTCCTCACTTGGCTCCCGTACCTCGGGGCGTGATTGACCTCTGGCCAAAACTTTCTAAGTTGGGGTTTCCTGCTGGACCTACGGAGGATCACCTTAGACACTGCCCCCTGGACAGCCTGGCTGAGGACCGGTTCCTGCCGTGCCGCAGCTCGGGTACCCCCCGCAGCTGCCGACCCTGGCCCCGCCTCATCCAGCTCTGCCCCCTTGGTGCTGGGTATACCCGCGGCATCCGGCCTCACTCTACCTGTATCTACAGGTGGTGAGCCTTCGCTCGCTACCCCCGCCATCCTGGTGCATGAGTCGGGGACGTTACTGTCGTCCCCCTCCGACTCCTCTTCCTCCGTAATGGGATCCAGCCCCTGGTCGAGCTGATCAGGCTCTTCCTCACCTGAATCCCACCCAAAACGGGAGACCCTCCATTCCTGGAGAATGTCCTCCCCCCTCACGCAGGCAACCTTGCCTGTCTGCGTGACCTGCCTCATCCTTGGCTGTGAACGCGCGCCAGCCTGGTCCTTCCCTGTGAACCCCGCCAGTGCGAAAGGGACCCCCGTGGACAGGGGAGAGTCAAAGGGTTCCTCTGTGTGGACCACGGTGCATGAAGCCCCCGTGTCCAACAGATAACTGCCCCTTTGCCTCTCCACTACCATCTCCACAAGCGGCCTCTTCCACGCATCGTAGCGGAGAGGACACAGATAGGCAGGTTGCGTGGGCTGATGTCATTGGGGAATGTCCAGTGCCCCCCTCGCACCCGGTGAGCCGGTAGCGACTGCCACCTTCCCCTGGGCGGCCATGAGGGACTGCATCACCTCGATCATTGTTTCGATGATCTCGGGCTTAACTGGGACCTCGGTGCGCAGGGTGGTGCCAACCCTATCTTCCTTGGTGTGGGCCCTGCAATCCTTCCGCCAGTGCCCCACCTTACCGCACATGAAACACTTGGACTGTGCGGTAGGGTTACCCTCCTGTCGCCACTCATTTTGGGCCAGTGCAGTAGCCTCCGCTATGTACACCTTCCCTGTTACGAGTCGGGTAGACGTACTCCGGGTGTTTCTATACCCTACCGTGAGATGGTCTAAAACCGCCTCCTCCGTGCTATTTGTGGGATCAAACCAGGCTTTCGCCTGCTTCCTGACGGCTGCCAGGCTGTTTGACACCAAGCAACGGAGCCACTGGGCTCTCCCATTCCCGGCCAGGTCATCCCGCGCGGGGACGTGCGGGCAACTGCTCTGATATACTGACCACAGTCGCGCCGCAAAAACCCTTGGGGGTTCTCCCTCCATCTGGAGGGTCCTCTCTAATCGGGCAAATGGACCCTCATCGCCCACTCCCAAGACTTCCAGGACCTCGTCCCGCAGGAGATCGTAGGTCCTGGTCCCTCTTTTACTCTCGTCTGAGAGGCATTGGAGGATCGAGCTGTCCAGGGAGAACAGCAACAATTTTGCCCGTTCTCCCTCGTCGCAACCGTTGATTGCGGCGGTTTGCTCGATCTCCCTGAAATGTATTGAGGGGTCCCCTGATTCGGACAATTTTGCTACATGCCCGATCATAGCTCTTAAATGCTGGGAGTTGTGGGGCACCATGATCTCGCTCTGAATGGGTCCTGTGTCCCCATTCTCCGTGGGGGGTCCCCGTCTGGTTTCCAGGACCGGGCACATGGGTGCCGGTGCCGAGTATTCTACCGGGAGCTCATCTCTCTCTCTTTCCCCTACACTACCCCTTTTCCAGGATGCCTCGTAGCTAGGGGAATTGTGGAGTCTGGGGGCTGAAGCCACCATGGTCTTTCTAGGGATCGGAACCGGGACCTTCGCACCCGTTAGTGACTGGCCCGCGGGGGGGGGTTCATCAAACAGACCAGCCCGCTTGCTTTATTTAAAGCACCCCGCAGACCCTCTATCTCCTGCAGGCAGGCCCCGTGGTCGGCCCCTTCCGACCTGTCCTCCAAAACCATTTTATAGGCTGCCCTAACTCCCTTAAGTTTCTCTTCCTGGGTCTCCAGCTGGTGGCTCAGGGAAGCGCACTGCTCCCTGAGCTTGCCCTTACTGCGCATAGCCTCAGTGATCTGACACTCCATCAGCTCTACCCTGGCCTTGTGGCGGTTGGTTACGACCCGGCGCTCCTTGTTTAAAGAGTCCAGAGCCTCAATCAACTGGTTCCCACCCGCAGCCTTCTCCTCTACCTCCTCCTGAAGGTCCCTGATCTGGGCTGCCTGTGCCACAACCACACGGTCCAAAAGCTGGACCTGCTTTTTATAGCAGGTCAGCCAGACCGCCTTTTCTACAGATTTCTTATGGGCTGTACTGGCCGTCCACCGGATCGCTGCATCCAGTGGGCGCTTGTCATCTAGTAACGCACACATCCATTGTTTGGTGATATTCACCTTACTAAACACATAGTCCGCAATGCGCTCGTCCATTATGTCCCTAGTTTTAAAATCCTTTTCTGGTACACTATCATCCTGCTGCCAGTGTCCCTTCGTGGTCGCCATTATCTGTAAGGGGTTTCTGCGCCGAGCTTTCGCCCGACCTAAGGTCCCCGTGCCTTGCTCTGATCCCTTGACCAGGCCGTGCACACTGGTTCCCCGTGAGTGGTTCGACCCACTCACCCCTTACGGTTCTAGACACTGGGCTTAGATGCAGGAGCTCTTATAGTGCAGAAAAAATTCAACCAGACCAGATTTTAAAACCAGGGTTTAAATGAAAAGGGCTTTTATTCAGCACTTGGGACTATTGTCCATGAATACTTATTATACAGTTCGATAAGACATATCTATAATACACATACCGAATACATGAATATCTTTTATTTATTAATCACAAAACGCACAGTTCACAAGACATATACCCGAATACCCCTTTCGCTGAAAACTTAAAAGCACACAGTTCCACGAGACATATATCCGAATACCTTCTTCGCTGAATCCTTGAAACACACACAGTTACACAAAACGTATACACGAATACCCTTTTACTTATGAATTCTTAAACACAGTTCTGCAAGACACATACACGACTGTCAGATGGGGAACGCACGACGCATCGCAACCTTGACCAAACCCTATTTTTAATACACACCCAACGTTTATTCACAACCACCCTCCTCTCTACACTAAACTATGTCCAGGATATGTAGGATTTGAAGTGCATGCTCACCATGGGGTTATTACTGGGGTTACTGGCTGTTCGGTTTTGCAGTATTTCTTTTCGAGTTGCGTGCCTGTTCCTCTCTCTTGCATCCGTTCTTCTTTCCGACTTTCTTCTTGACTTCAGACTTCGAACCCGGTTTTCTCTGCGCTTCTTGCCTCCTGTCCGTCTTAACTTTTTCACCCAAAGTAGTGGCCAGTTATACTGTTTCTGACCCGTCCTATCTCCCGCCAGATCTTGGAATCTCTTTGTTCAAAAGATATGTATGAGGTTTATCTTCTGATCTGCCTTATGTTCGGGGATACCGGGGATGGCCAGACGGTGTAAATTGGGATTTCATTGTGAGGTGATGGGTGTTAACTGGTTTCCCATCACCTACCAGGTAGTTTTCTATGGGCTATTGTGCCCCCTCACTGAGATGAACTGTTTAGGTCGGCTTGGGGCATTGTGAGTATGCTGATGTCAGCGCCCCAGTGTCTGGACTCTGACCTGGTTTCGTAGGTTTCTGCATGGCCAATACCCATCCTTTGTTCTGGCCATGGCTTTGCAGAAAACCTAGAGACTGGGATGTAAGGTTTTTACCTTTTGTGGCTGGTCACTAGGTCCTGCGGCCATTTTAGGACCCACGGATTGTGACATCCTTTGTTAATCTGACCTCAGCCTTTCTCCGCTATCAGCCCCAGTCTCTCGTTTAAAATGTCCAAACTGCAGCTCTTTGGTATTGTGTTGCTTTTCAAATGAGGGAAAACTTCTCAAATCTTACAGATGATTGCCGGTCGGCGTGGACTCGGTGGGTCGAAGGGCCTGTTTCTGTGCGGTATTTCCAAAGTTTAAAATCTAAAGTAAAGTTTAGTTTTGAATTACAGCATGGAAACAGGCACTTCAGCTCGCTGAGTCAAGCCAACACAATTGTCTCTTCCCAATTGGCTTCTGTAAAAAATTGTCCCTAAGTGAATAGTATTGAACTAGTGTATGGGGATCGCTGGTCAGCACGTATTTGGTATGCCAAAGGACTTGTTTCCATATTGTATGCCTAAAGCCTAAAGTCTAAACAGCACTCAATCAAATTGGATCCTTACTCTAGAAGAATCAGGAGCTCTGGTTCATTTCAAGGCCACCAGCATAATCAAGAATGAGTCTCATCCCAATCACTCCCTCTTCTCTCCCATCAGGCAAGAGATACAGAAGTTCGAAAATGTATACCTCCAGATTCAGTGACAGTCTCTTCCCAACTGCCATCAGGCAACTGAATGATCCTCTCATCAGAGTGTGGTCCTGACCTACCATCTAACTGATTGGAGTCCTTTGAACTATCTTTAATCGGACTTCATTCGACTTGAATATTATATCTTTGCACTAAATGTTGTACGCATTATCCTGTGCACTGTGGACGGCTTGATTGTATTCATGCACAGTGTTTTCACTGACTGGATAGCACGCAAACAAAAGCTTTTCACTGTACTTCGGTGCACATGTCAATAATAAACAATAATAAACAGTTTGAAGAATGGTCTTGACTCGTGTCCTACGGAGATATTGCCTGACCAAGTGTTGAGTTACTCCAGCACTTTGTGTCTTTTTTTTGTAAGGTAGCATTTGCAGTTGCTTGTGTCTGTATAATACACCACCTGTTTAATTTACCTGACATCCTTTACCGTACATTACAATTGGCTTCGTACTGTTATGTTGTTAAGACTACTTTACAATTGCTTTGCTTGTACACAAAAAATGTTGGCAGCGGACCATTGATGCCGCTATCATGGCAAACAGACTGTGTCTGCATCCGTTTTTCCTGGGGCTGTGTCTTCACAGTGATCACTTCCCAGCTTCTTGCAGGCCTTCCTGTTCATTGTCATTGCCTTGGCACTGACTCATCATTGGGTGATTATGGGAGTCTTATGCTTCCTGCACCTCTGTTCTCATTGCCTGCTCAATGATAACAACGTGGTCAATGATCTGGCGCTGTGAGCTGCTGCCTCACAGCGCCAGAGACCCGGGTTTGATCCTGACTATGAGTGCTGTCTATGCCCAGTTTGTGTGTTCTCCCTATCACCATATGGGTTTTCTTCGGGTGCTCCGATTTCCTCCCACACTCCAAAGATGTGCAGATTTGTAGATTAATTGGCTTCTGTAATCTGCCCTTAGTGTGCAGGACATCAAAACTCTGCCTACACAGAGTAACATGACCTCTCAACTTCTGTACTCAAGACTTTGGTGTGGCCACATTTAGAGTATTGTGTGCAGTTTTAGTCACCGTGTTATGGGAAAGATGTTGTCAAGCTGGAATGGGTGCAGAGAAGATTTACGTGGATGTTGCCAGGACTCGAGGCCCTGAGCTATAGGGAGAGGCTGAGCAGGCTAAGACTTTATTCCTCAGAGAAAGAAAGAAAGTAAGAAAGAAAGAGTGAGAGAAAGAGAGAGAAAGAGAAAGAAAGGGAGAGAAAGGGAGAGAAAGGGAGAGAAAAGGAGAGCAAGAAAGAGAGAGAAAGAGAAAAGAGAAAGAGAGAGAGAAAGAGAGAAAGAGAGAGAGAAAGAGAGAAAGATAAAGAGAGAGAGAAAGAGAGAGAGAAAGAGAGAGAGAAAGAGAGAGAGAAAGAGAGAAAGAGAGAGAGAAAGAGAGAAAGATAGAGAGAGAGAAAGAGAGAGAGAAAGAGAGAGAGAAGGAAAGAAGATGGAAAGATGGAAAGAAGGAATGAATACAACCTGTAAACACTCTCAACTGCCTCATATCACAGTAAAATGTGATGCAAGTGTACGATGTGAATGTGCATCTGATTTAAGGCAAACAGCAGTGTTGGCAATGTATCACGTCAAATGTTTATATTTGGTTACTTTAATTTGAATGATTTAAAGTGACTGATTGCTGGATTACTTACCACCAGCACTAACTTATTTGAATGTGTGTAGGGAATGCCAACCTAACAGATGGAAAGTAATTTTCCTCATGATAAAACTGCTTTCCTTTTTGTCTTGTGCTCATCATTGAGAAACATTGTGTGCATTGGAGAGAGCAGCCATTTGCAAGTTAACCACTCATTGACAACAGCAAGAACTCTGAGGACCAGCAGACCAATAATGGATTCAAAGTCATTAACTGACCACAGATACATATATATATATACACATATATATATATATATATATATATATAATATGTGTGTGTGTGTGCGTGGGCATATGTGTATGTATATATATATATATATATATATATATATATATATATATATATATATATACATATTTATTCACAAAATGCTGGAGTAACTCAGCAGGTCAGGCAGCATCTCAGGAAAGAAGGAATGGGTGACGTTTTGGGTCGAGACCCTTCTTCAGACTGATGTCAGGGGGGCGGGACAAAGGAAGGATATAGATGGAAACAGGAAGATAGAGGGAGATCTGGGAAGGGGGAGGGGAAGAGAGGGACAGAGGAACTATCTAAAGTTGGAGAAGTCGATGTTTATACCACTGGGCTTTCCTCTGCCCCTCTCCAGCCGGATCTAGCGAGACTTGTCGATCACTAGTTTTCTATGCGGAAACAAGGAATTGCAGGTATTGGTTACAAAACAAAAAAACACAAAGTGCGGGAGTAACTCAGCGGGTCAGGCAGCACCTCTGGAGAACATGGACCGGTGATGTTTTGAGTCGGCACCCTTTTCAGGCCCCAGCTTACTATGCCTGAAGTACTCGAAGCAGACTGACAGACAAAAAAAACAGAGAACGGAGAGGGAGTCAGGCAGACAGTGACAGAGACAGTGACAGAGACAGAGGCAGAGGCAGAGGCAGAGGCAGTGACAGAGGCAGAGACAGTGACAGAGATAGAGACAGAGGCAGAGGCAGAGGCAGTGACAGTGACAGAGGCAGAGGCAGAGGCAGAGACAGAGGCAGAGGCAGAGGCAGAGACAGAGGCAGAGGCAGAGGCAGAGGCAGAGGCAGAGGCAGAGGCAGAGGCAGACAGTGACAGAGACAGTGACAGAGACAGTGACAGAGACAGTGACAGAGGCAGAGGCAGAGGCAGAGGCAGAGGCAGAGACAGAGGCAGAGGCAGTGACAGAGGCAGAGGCAGAGGCAGAGGCAGAGGCAGTGACAGAGACAGTGACAGAGGCAGAGACAGAGGCAGAGGCAGAGGCAGAGGCAGAGGCAGAGGCAGAGGCAGAGGCAGAGACAGAGGCAGAGGCAGAGGCAGTGACAGAGACAGAGGCAGTGACAGAGGCAGAGGCAGAGACAGAGGCAGTGACAGAGACAGAGACAGAGACAGAGACAGAGGCAGAGACAGAGGCAGTGACAGAGACAGAGACAGAGGCAGAGGCAGAGGCAGTGACAGTGACAGAGGCAGAGGCAGAGGCAGAGGCAGAGGCAGAGGCAGAGGCAGAGGCAGAGGCAGAGGCAGAGGCAGAGGCAGAGGCAGTGACAGAGCAGAGGCAGTGACAGAGGCAGAGGCAGAGACAGAGACAGAGACAGAGACAGAGACAGAGGCAGAGACAGAGGCAGAGACAGAGGCAGTGACAGAGGCAGAGGCAGAGACAGAGGCAGTGACAGAGGCAGAGGCAGAGGCAGAGATTATTTTTGAACGCTATATTCAATGACTGAATAAAACTCTTTGTGGCCAGATTCATTTCTTGTTTCATAGTGAATCAGATAGTTAAAACTGCCCATGATTACACATCACAGGAGAAAGTGGGAGCCTCTCACTCGGCATTGAGCTATTAATTATTTTTTAAATGGATGCCACTGTTGGTTAGAGTCGTACTGATAATTTCTCAGAGCCAATTAGAATCAAAGCGACACAGAGGTGTACGGTGCAGAAGCAGGCCCTTCGGCCCACCAGCCCCACGCAGACTATCAAGCACATGACTAAACTGATCCTGTTGTGCTCTCTGCCGGAACGATCTACCTGGTCGCCGAGGGACTGAGATACGGGCCTGCAAGGTCAGCCTCGGAAATCGGCTATGAGAACGGATCAGCCGGCTTCAGCCCGGCCGGAGTTCCACAGCCCTGGCAAATTTGCCCACAGGGGGCACATTTGACCCACCGATCAGCCGCGGAAGGCCCAATGAGGTTGAGATTGGCAGCCTCACCTGGCCGAGGCATCACATTTTCAGGGGGATCTTCCGGGGGGGTGGGAGTGCACTCTCATAACCTGTACTTGAACGTCCGGACTAAATTACAAGTGTATAGCAATAGTACAATTGTATAGCAATAGTACACTGAGACAGCATGCATAGTCGCCAGATTTGGTGCCATTTTCAAGTAGCAGGTGTGATAGCTGTAGAGTTCTTAACCTGACCATGAAGGCCCGTTGTCATGGCAGCGTTGCTTGGTTGGCCTGGCCAAATGTTGGTGTCCTCCATCGCTCTGTGCTGCTGTAGGCCATGTCCAGTCCATGCGCTCGGACTCTTGGAGCAGCACTTGGTCCAGCAAAGCCCCAGGCTGCTGCAGAGCCTCCAGCGACCCACTCCACCGTCAAGTTATGGCACTGCCTCCCACAGCCATTTGCCTTCTTGGGCCGAAGAGCCTGTTTCCATGCTGTATGACTCGATGACTAGGAGAACTGAAGGATTAGGATCACAGTGCTTGATATAGTTTTTAAAAATGGCCCTCGTACAATA
The DNA here is from genome assembly GCF_053455715.1 of Rhinoraja longicauda. Classification (NCBI taxonomy): domain Eukaryota; kingdom Metazoa; phylum Chordata; class Chondrichthyes; order Rajiformes; family Arhynchobatidae; genus Rhinoraja; species Rhinoraja longicauda. The sequence continues at coordinate 35,262,136 of NC_135966.1, read as the reverse complement.
GATTGAGAAAATTTAAATTGATAATTCTAACAGCTTTCAATGTATTTATCAAATTGTTTATAATGATGTCATCAAACCAACTATTTATAGGATTACATATCCATCAACCTCACAGATCTGTGAGAATAATTGTCAACCATTTCCACTTGAACAAACTCTAAGCAGCAATTTATAAATTAAGTTTGTCATTGATTTTAATTGGAAATATTTTTTAATCTCACACTGTCTCATATGGGCCTCAAATATTGTTCAAGGTCACTAACAACTGTTGGAAATCTTCATTGTCTGCAATTGAATAAGAAAAAATGATTTTCTAAAATAGATTATATATTTGCCAGCTCTTATTGTTTTAGGTTTAGGTTTAGGTTTATTATAGTCAGTGTACTGAGGTGCAAAGAAACGCTTTGTATTGCATGCTATCCAATCAAAAAAGATAATACTATCCATAAATCCAATCAAACAAACTCAAGTAAAACAGGTAAAGGGACGGGGAAGGTACAGAGTGCAGAATGTAGTTATCAGCACCGGCGTGGGACAAGTCTTTCGTTATGATGGCTGCTCTCCCGAGAAAGCGTGAGGTATAGGTGAGGTGCCTTGGACGTGTGATGGATTGGGCTGCGTCCACAACTCGGCAATTTCCTCCGGTCTTCTAGGTTACTGTCGTGCAGTCTTCACGAGCCTGATGGTTATACAGTCATAGAGCCACACAGCATGGAAATAGGCCCTTCGGCCCAACTTGCCTACGCCGACCAACATGCCCCATCTACGCTAATTCCACCTGCTGCATTTGGCCCATATCCCTCTAAACCTATCCTATCCAGGTACCTGTCCAAATGTTTTTTGAATGTTGTGATAGAATCTGCCTCAACTACCTCCTCCATACAGGTCGTTCCATATACCAAACACCCTTTGTCTAAAATATCTGCCCCTTAGGTTCCTATTAAATCTTTTCCCCCACACTCACTTAAACCCATGTCTGGTCCTACCCTGGGCATTTACCCCATCTATTGCTCACATTATTCTATACACCTCTATAACATTACTCCTCATCCTCAAGTGCTCGAGGGAAGAAAGTCCTAACCTGCTCAACCTCTTCCTATAGCTCAGACCCTTGTGTCCTGGCAACATCCTTGTATATCTTTTCTGTATGTTTTCCAGGCTAACAACAGCTTTCCTATAAAAGGATGACCTGAACACAATATTCCAAATGTGGCCTCACCAATGTCTTCTTAGGGGCAGTACGGAGTTGCTGCCTTAATGTGTCAAGGATCTGGGTTCGATCCTGACCATGGGTGCTCTCTATACAGAGTTTGTACGGTCTCCCGTGACCGCATGGATTTCCCCCAGGTTCTCTGGTTTTCTACAACATTCCAAAGATGTACAGGTTTGCAGGTTAATTGAATTTGGTTAAATTGTAAATTGACCCTAGTGTGTAGGATAGTGCTAATGTGCAGGGATCGCTGGTTGGCGTGGACTCGGTGGGCCGAAGGGCCAGTTTCAGCTCTGTATCTCTAAACTACAACTCAACTAAACTAAACTGTAACATGACCTCCTAACTTCGATACTCAATACTCTGACTGATGTAGGCCACTGTGGCGAAAGCTTCCTTGACCATTGAAAGAAGTTCAGAAGACACTATTTTTGAACCTGGTGGTCACAGTTTTCGGACTCCTGTGCCTTTTAAAGATGGCAGGAGTAAAATGAAAGCATGGCCAGGGTGCAGTGGATCTTTGATATTGCTGGCTGCCTTTCTGAGGCAAAACCTCCGAGAGATCCCTTCTATAGTGGAGAAGTTGCAGAGAATTGTTGATGCACCCGAGACTGCCACAAAAAACAACCTCCCTTCCAGTTACTCCATTTACACCTCACGCTGCCTCAGCAGAGGGATATCGATCATGTGCAGGTAGAAGAGATTAGTTTAATGTGGCATTATGTTCAGCATGGCAATGTGGGATGAAGGGCCTGTTCCTGTGCTGTACTGTTCTGTAGTCTATTCTCTATGATCTATGTTTTATGTTCTATGTTCTGTGCTCTATGTTCTATGATCTCTGATCTATGTTCCATGTTCTATATTTTATAATGGAGCCTCTGTTGTAATGTAGGAAATGTGAAGCTAATTTGAACACAGTGTGAAGCAAGGTCAAGGAAAAAAGGTTATGAAAGCGGATAGCGGAGTGAGGGGGTATGGGGAGAAGGCAGGAACGGGGTACTGATTGATAGTGATCAGCCATGATCGCATTGAATGGCGGTGCTGGCTCGAAGGGCTGAATGGCTGAATGGCCTACTCCTGCACCTATTGTCTATTGTCTATTGTCTATTGAAATCCATCAACGGTGTTAAAGTATGTTGGAATGATGGTTATGGAATCGGCGAGGGGATTATTCATGTTCATAAGTTCATAAGGTGTAAGAGCAGAATTAGGCCATTTGGCCCATCGTCTACTCCACCATTCAATCATGGCTGACCTATCTCTCCCTCTCAGCCCCATGCTCCTGTCTTCTCCCCCTCACCCTTGACACCCTTACTAATAAACAAGACTCTGTCAATCTCTGCCTTAAAAATACCCAATGACTTGGCCTCCACACCTGTCGTGGCAATAAATTCTGCAGGTTCACCATCCTAAAGAAATTCCATCTTATGTCCTTCCTAAAGGTACGTTCTTTTATTCTGTGGCTATGGCCTCGGGTCCCAGACTCTCCCACCAGTGGAAATATCCTCTCTACATTCACTCTACCCAGGCCTTTCACTATTCAGTTAGTTTCAATGAGGTCCCCCCTCGTCCTTCTAAACTCCAGCGAGTACAGGCCCGGTGCCATCAACGTTCATCATACATTAACACAATCATCCCTGGGATCATTCTCGTAAACCTACTCCGGACACTAATGGAAACATCCTCTCCACGTTCACTCTATCGAGGCCTAGATATGCTATTGGAGTGGTAAACTGGTGGACCTCTAACCTGGGAATGTGAGTAGAAATCTCGCGAGCGTAACAGAGAATTTTGGATTCAATGCATTTAATAAATCTGAAATGAAAAGCGAGAATTGTTAATGGTAACCATGAGATTGACATAAAAGCCCATGAGCAACGCCATTAGGAGAAGAAAACCATTGCAGACCCGCAGAGATATTATTAACTGTTGGCGATCCTTTAGAATGACCCAATGACCCACTTCAACAGCAATTAGGGAGGCAGTAAATATAACTTTCTCCATTATACACGTATGCCAAGAATGAAAAAAATAATAATTAAGAAGCTTCTCATTGTTCAAAAATACATCTTTGACAACCAACTCCTGGTCCATCATGGGTACTGTCTTGAGTTGAGTTTGAGTTTAGTTTATTGTCACATGTCATAGAGTAAAGCTTTAGTTGCGTGCTAAGCAGTCAGCGGAAAGCCAAAACATGATTACAATCGAGCCATCCACAGTGTACAGATGCATGGTAAAGGGAATAAAGTGAATAACCTTTAGTGTAAGATAAAAGCCAGTAAAGTCTGATGAAAGATAGTCCAAGGTTCTACAATTAGGTAGATGGTAGCTCAGAACTGCTCTCATGTTGGTGATAGGATGGGTCAGTTGCCTGATAACAGCTGGGAAGAAACTGTTCTGAATCTAGAAGTGTGCATTTTCACACTTCTGTACCTCTTGCCTTATCGGAGAGGGGAGAAGAGGGAGTGATCAGGGTACGAGTAGTCCTTGATTATGCTGGCAGCCTGGCTGTGGCAGCATGAAGTGTAGGTGGAGTCACTGCGAGAAGGGTTAATCACAGAGGAGGAGATGGGGTTCCATCCCGAAACACCACCCATCAGTTTACTCCAAAGATGCTGCCGCTGAGTTACTCCAGCACTTTGTGCCTATCTTCAGTGGAAGGGAGGTTGGCTTGTGTGACCTTCTCGGCTGCATCCACAATTCTCTTGCAATTTCTTGCAGGAGATCAACTCTGTGTAGTTGTAATGGCAACAAGCATTTGAACACAAGGGGCAACACAATTCTGTCCATGTATTTCCATCTCATTCCTGAACAAAGTAAAACAGCAACATTAATTAAATCTGGTCAGACCAAAATGTTTTATGCAGTGCTGTAAAGAAGGCCAAAATGAGACAATCAGATTTAATTTAAACGCACACCGGGACTGGATTGTTACGAGAACTAACTGCGTTCTTGAAACTTTCAAGGTAGTGAACCTCTCCGTGGTACAAGAATTGAAATTGGATGCCGTACTAAGTCTGAATGGGGCAGGGATTTCTGTCAAGAGCAATGTAAAGGAACAGAGAGATAATCAAGTGGGAAGATTGTTGAGAAAATTGGTACATTTTCACATAATTCTACCACAAAGCAGTGGCAGTTGTAATGAAAATATACTTGAGGGAAATAATCGCAAAGCTTGCTTAATTTCTAATTCATAGTATGAGACCAAGTGATTGTGTCTGGTGGGACTCCTAGCTTGCTTTATCTTATTAATTTTGTTATTTGCGTGATTAGAATCCAAGCTGGAGGATGATTTTATGATTGTTAAAGAGCGTAAGAAATCGTAATTCCCCGTTGCAACTAAATGTTATTAGATCCATGATTCTCTGTAATAACAATTGTTCGCTCTCCAAGTACCCACAAAGCTTAAACACGGGTCCCATATCGGGAGGAATTTTTCCAGTAGGCTCGGAGGAAGCTTGGCGTGGATATACTATTGAATTGATTAATAGACAAAGCATGGAAACAGGTCATACAGCCGAGTGCACTACAACCATCGATCAAACACTAGTCTTCCTCTTCTGTCGGAGCGAGACCAAATGCAAATTTCAGGAACAGCTCCTTATATTTTGCTTGGGAAGCTTACAACCCAGCGGTCTGAATATTGATTTCTCTAACTTCAAGTCATCCTTGCATCCCCTCTCTTTCCGTAACTCCCACACACTAGTCGTTGAACTAGTTTCACTGTCATCCTGCTGAGTTTCACTGTCTGTGTAACTTGTTATCACCTACCCCACAGCCAACGATGGACCATTGTGGGCTCCACCTTTCATTGATCATCATTGCTTTTTGCATATCTTTCATTCATTTGTTCTATGTATCTTCTATATCTTCCATTTCCCTCTCCCCTGACTCTCAGTTTGAAGAAGGATCTCAACCCGAAACATCACCAATTCCTTTTCCCCAGAGATGCTGCCTGACCCACTGAGTTTTGGGTCTACCTTCGGATTAAACCAGCATCTGCAGTTCCTTCTACACAAGAGTTTTATGTTATCCCAGGTTTGCACACACTCATTACATATTCATGAGAGGAATGAGAGGGGTACAACATCACGAGAGGAATAGATCGGGTAGACACACAGAGGCACTTGCCCAGAGTAGGGGAATCGAGAACCCTAGGACATAGGTTTAAGGTGAAGAGGGAAGGATTTAATAAGAACCTGAGGAGTAATGTTTTCACGCAAAGGGTGGTAGGTGAATGGAAGAGCTGCCAGAGGAGGTAGTTGAGGCAGGTACTATTGCAACACTTATGAAACATTTGGACAAATACATGGATAGGACAGGTTTAGAGGGATTTGGGCCAAATGCAGACAGGTGGGACTAGAGTAGATGGGACATAAGGGCGGTGTGCGCAGGTTGAGCTGAAGGGCATGTTTCCACACTGTAAGACTCTATGACTATATTAGGGGCGAATTAACCTACACATGTTGGAGGGGGGAGGGGTTGGATTTGCAGATAGTTAGGTAACGGTCAACAGTGAAAATGCCAAAGGACTCCAGCTCTCTCACTCCCCCACCTGGCTTCATCTGTGCATCATCCTTCACCTCTCCTCCATCCACTGCTCACCGCCAGGCAGACACAAGGAACTGTAAATGCTGGAATCTTAAGTAAAAAATACAAAGTGCTGGGGTAACTCAGTGGTTCAGGCAGCATCTCTGGAGAACAGGGGTGGCACAGTGGCGTGGCGGTAGAGCTGATGCCTTACAGCACCAGAGACCCGTGTTCGATACCGACTACGAGTGCGTTCTCCCCATGACCACATGGATTTTCTCTGGGTGCTCCAGTTTCCTCCCACACTCCAAAGACATACAGGTTTGCAGGTTATTTATCTTCAGCAATTTATTTTTCTTATAATGCTACAAATCGACATGGTGGCACAGCGGTAGAGTCACTGCCTTACAGCTAGGGTTGCCAACTTTCTCACTCCCAAATAAGGGACAAAATGTGACGTCACCACCCCTTGTCCACGTGACCTCACCTAGCCAGCGGCCAGGTGCTCCCGCTCAACCAATGGTGGCCGCCCATGCCGGGAGGTAGGTTGCCAAGCAACCTCCGTTAGGCGGCGCACAGGCCTCCTGGCCTACACTGTTCGGGCCTACAGTGGTCTCCGGGCCTACAGTGTCCAGGCCTACAGTGGTCCCCGGACCTACAGTGGTCCCCGGGCCTACAGAGTCCGGGCCTACAGTGGTCTCCGGGCCCACAGTCTCCAGGCCTACAGTGTCCGGGCCGACAGTGTCCGGGCCTACAATGTCCGAGCCTACAGCGCCCCCCGGGCCTAATACAGGACAAGGGCAGTCCCGTACGGGACAAACCAATTTAGCCCAATATACGGGATGTCCTGGCTAATACGGGACAGTTGGCAACCGTACTTACGGCACCAGAGACCTTGGTTCAATCCTAACTGCAGGTACTTGTCTGTACGGAGTTTGTACGTTCTCTCAGTGACTTGCATGGGTTTTCTCCGGGATCTTCAGTTTCCTCCCACACTCCAAAGACGTACAGGTTTGCAGGTTAATTGGCTTGGTATAATTGTAAATTGTCCCTAATGTGTGTAGGAAAATGTTAGTATGCTGGGATCGCTCGTCGTGGCGAACTCAGTGGGCCAAGGGGCCTGTTTCCATGCTGTATTTATAAACTAAACTAAACTAAAGCCGACCAGGACATTGCACGATGCCTGAAATATAATTTACTAATCACTGAAACATTCTATGCATGGAATTATAACTCAGTGATGTGGCACTGCATATGATTCAATAAAACATGTTTGACTTTGCCTGTAGTAAGATAACTGGGCAAGGTCTATAGGTTAGGGACAGGCAATATTGAGAAGAAAGTCAATCACTAATGAATTCTGAAATGATTATCCTTTTTCTGTGGTGTTAATTAACTTGTAGTAAATTGAAGTTGAGAGTCGACTATTGAGTTGGAGGAGGGGCAGTAACTGCGATAAAGTGAACAACGTTATGTGGAGCAAATAAAGTCAATTTGCCCACAAACTTTTATTAGAAAGCCATGAATTACAAGCTGTAACAACTTCATCATGCAAACCAACCTCCCTTCAAAAGACTCCATCTACACTTCAAGCTGCCTCGGCAAGGCCATCAGTATAATCAAGAACGAGTCTCACCCCAGACACCCCCTCTTCTCCCCTCTCCCATCAGGCAAGAGGTACAGAAGTGTGAAAACACACACCTCCAGTTTTCGGGACATTTTCTCCCTGCTGTTATCAGGCAACTGAACCATCCTATCCCTGACTCGAGAGCGGTCCTGAACTACCATCTATGGAGACCTTCAGACTATCTTTAATTGGACTTTACTGGACTTTATTTTGCACTAAATGTCATTCACGAATGACGGCTCAATTATAATTATTTATAGTCTTTCCACAGACTGGTTCTTCTTAGGCCCCCTCGGTCATGGCTGACCATGGGTGATGCATCCTAGTTGGCTGCTTGCTCCACACCTCGGCCAGAGCAGCATCGCTTGTGGCTGAAGAGACCATTGTGGGAGTGACAGTCTCTGTTGCAAAGGTCATATTTGTGTGTGGTCTCTGGTCTGTTGAAGTTGCTGCGCTCCTTTCTGCGTGTCCGCTTGTCTGCCGCTGCGTTCATCAGTGTCGTTTCCCCCATTTTGAGATGTTGGTTCAGGGTACCTCTCCACCTCGTGCGGTCAGCTGTAAGGCTCTCCCAGGACTCTACATCGAGGTTGAGCACCTTCAAATCTCTCTTGCAGACATCCTTGTAACGTAGCTGGGGTCGGCCGATGGTTCCCCTCCCAGATGTTAGCTCTCCATAGAGGATGTCTTTTGGAATACGGCCATCCTCCATGCGGTGGACATGGCCCAGCCACTGCAGCCTGCGCTGCCTGACTAGAGTGTACATACTGGGAAGGCCAGCGCGAGACAGAATCTCGGCGTTGGACACTCTGTCTTGCCAGGATATACCCAGGATACGGCGGATGCTTCTAAGGTGGAAGCTGTTGAGTCTTCTCTCCAGTCTGGCATATGTAGTCCATGTCTCACTGCCGTACAGCAGCGTGCTGTTGACACAGGCAGAGCATGATGTAGACATTGTAGACTGCTATCTTTGTCTTCACTGTCAGCTTTGGATTGGTCCACACTCGAGTTGTGAGGCGAGCGAGAGTTGTAGCTGCCTTCCCGATCCTCTTGTCAATCTCTGTGTCCAAGGAGAGGTTGTCGGTGATGGTGGAGTCGAGGTACATGAACTGATGGACGGCATCGAGTTCGTAGTCGTTGATGGTGATGAAAGGCGGTGCCTCTGTATCCTGTCCCAGGACGTTCGTCTTCTTCAGGCTGATGGTCAGCCCAAAGTCCTTGCAAGCCCGATAGAAGTGGTCCATCAGTGACTGTAGTTCCTGCTGGGTGTGGGACACAACTGCTGCGTCATCGGCGAACAAATTGTCTCGGTTGAGAGCTTCACGTACTTTTGTCTTGGCTCTGAGGCAGATGAGGTTGAAGAGCCTGCCTTCTGATCTGGTACGCAGGTAGATCCCCTCTGGTGTGGTGCCGAAGGCATGTTTCAGGAGCAGAGCGAAGAAAATCCCAAAGAGTGTGGGAGCAAGGACGCAGCCTTGTTTGACGCCACTGTGGATGTCGAAGGGCTTCGAGAAACTACCATTGAACTACACTGTCCCCTTCATGTTGATGTGGAAGGATTCTACCATGCTCTGCAGTTTTGGTGGGCAGCCGATCTTTGGGAGAGCCTTGAATAGGCCATCTCTGCTGACAAAGTCGAATGCCTTGGTGAGGCCAATGAAAGCAATATACAGGGGCATCCGCTGTTCTCTGCACTTCTCCTGGAGCTGCCGAAGGGAGAAGACCATGTCTACTGTTGACCTTCCAGCTCGGAAACCGCACTGTGACTCTGGGTAGACACGGTCTTCCATCTTCTGCAGGCGGATCAAGATGACCCGAGCAAAGACCTTGCCAACAATGTTGAGGAGGCAGATGCCTCTGTAGTTGTTGCAGTCGCTTCTCTAGTCCTTGTTCTTGTAGAGGGTAATGATCGTGGCATCCCGTATGTCCTGCGGTACAGCTCCTTCTTGCCAGCACTGGCAGAGGACTTCATGCAGAGGAAGCAGTAAGGTTGTCTTGCAGTGCTTGATCAGGTCAGGGGGAATCCCATCGCTGCCTGGGGCCTTGCCTGAGGCCAGGCTGTCAATGGCCTTGCTGAGCTCTTCTACCGTCAGCTCTCCATCTAACTCATCCATGGTCGGCAGGCACTCGATGGCGTCAAGGGCTGAGGGGGACACAGTGTTCTCTCTCGAGTAGAGGTCGGAGTAGTGTTTCACCCATCTCTCCATCTGCTGGCATTTGTCTGTGATTACTTCCCCAGTGGAGGATTTGAGGGGGGCTGTCTTGCTCTGGACTGGGCCTAGTGCCTTCTTAATGCCATCGTACATTCCCCTGATGTTCCCTGTTATGACGGCTATCTGGATGTCCTCACTAAGCTGTGTCCAGTACTCAATGGCACAATGCCTGGCAGTCTGCTGAGCCTTGCTCCTGGCAGTCCTGAGGACCTGCAGGTTCTTCTCGTTGGCTGACCGCTTGCACTTGGCTAGGGCGGCGTGCTTGGCTTCGATGACGGGAGTCATCTCATTTGACTTGGCCTCAAACCAGTCGTGTGTCTTTGAGAACTTCTTCCCAAAGCTAGCCAAGGCTGTGTGGTGCATGGTGTCCCACAGAGTTTCGCACTTCTCTGTTGCAGAGTCTCCAGGACACGAGGTGCCAAGTTCTCTCTCAAAAGCCTCTGCAAACTGTTGCACGAGGTCTGGATGGGGCATCTTGCCGACATCGATGTGGGGTTTCCCCTGCTTCTTGGTACGGTAGAACCTCTTTGGTTGCAGCTTGATCTTGCAACACACCAAGGAGTGGACTGTGTGGCAGTCCGCACTGTGGTAGGAGCATGTGTGGAGAACGTTCTTGAGCGGAGCACGTCTGACTAGGATTAGATCCAGTTGATGCCAATGCTTTGAGCGTGGGTGCCTCCAGGATACCTTGTGCTGGGGCTTTGTCTGGAAGTACGAGTTGGCAATGCACAGGTCATGGTAAGTGTACAGCTCGAGCAGTCGCTGTCCGTTCTCATTCATTTTGCCCACACCAAACTGCCCAAGGCAGGAAGACCACAATTAGTGGTCTACGCCCACTCTGGCATTGAAGTCAACCATAAGAACAAGTTCTTCCTTGCTGGGGATGCTGCTGATGATGGATGCGAGGTTCTTGTAGAACCCGTCCTTTGTGACTGATGTGGAGGACAGTGTCGGGGCATACACGCCGACAAGGGTGACCGGGCCTGCGGTGGTATTGAAGCGGAGAGTCAGGAGTCGCTCTGAGCCATTGCTGCCTGGTTCCACCGTGTTCAGCAGGCTGTTGAGGACTGTTCCTTACTGCGAAGCCGACTCCGTGCTCTCTGGGCTCGTCAGAGTCCTTCCCCTGCCAGTAGAACGTGTATTCCTTCTCCTTCAATGTGCCCGAGTCTGCCAGCCTTGTTTCCTGAAGGGTGGCTATGTCTATGTTGAGTCTCTTGAGCTCGTTGTTTATGACAGGTTTTTTTCCGGGAATCGCTGATGTCCTTTGCGTTTCCAGAGAGGCCGGTCATCATTGTCCGGACATTCCAAGTTCTCAGTTTTAGAGCTGGTCTCTTTTAATGTGTTCTGTTGTTGGCAGGTGCGGTGGTTGCGATCTGCTGTTCGGATGGTTCCTAATCCCTGTGCACCCAGTGAGGATAGCAGACCGTGGCGGGATAACACCTTATTGGCTGGGGACTGCCCAGCTTGAGGTGGGCGGTAGCTGTCCAGTGAGATCCGAAAACCCCTCCCACCGTCGGGAGCAACCCCTGGCGCCCCGCCTTACGCCAATCTAGCGGTGATTTATAACCGGTAACTGTTGCTCCCCGTGTTGTGTCGACGCCGCAGGTGAAGCTGGAGTGTCCTCTCCAGGTTGCAGGTGTAGGTTTGCAGGTGAGTGATGTGTGGTCGGATGCAAGCCTGGGCGATGTCATATGAAGGACAGGCTGTTGCCCATGCAGCACGTCCCCCCTCTCCACGTCGATGATCGATCAAAGGAACAGCAGGGTCGTTACAGTTTGGCACCAGCGCCGTCGCAGAAGCTGCCAGAACGAGGTTGTAGACAACGACGAACTGCCTTAGGGACTCTGACTCCGGATTTTCTTGAGGTTTACTCTTGGAGCCTTTTCCATGACTGGATATGGCCACAAGGCAGTGGAGGTTTTAGATCAGAGTTTTCCCTCTCCTAGATGGACTGCCTTCCCAGGCTGACGAGCCTCATCTGCCCGAGACTCGTGGGGGCGGGAGGGTCTACCTTCCCTTGCAGGTCCATAGCACAGACTGCCACAGACTGGTTAGCACGCAACAACAAACTCTTCACTGTGCCTTGATGCAGGTGACAAGAAACTAAACTAAACTGTGAAAACGATACCTCCAGACTCAGGGACAGTTTCTTCCCAGCTGTTATCAGGCAACTGAACTATTCTATCACCAACTAGAGAGTAGTCCTGACCTATCATCTACCTCATTGGAGACCCTTGGACAATCTTTAATCGGACATTATTCTCTTTATCCTGCAACCGTGCACTGATGATGGCATGATTGTAATCATGTATAGTCATTCTGCTGACTGGATAGCATGCAACAAAAAGGCCATTCACTGCACCATGGTGCATGTGACAATAAACCAAACCAAACTAAACTTGGTTTGTACCACAGCCTGCAGACTTAAGTTACAGGGAGAGGTTGGATGGGTTGGAACTTTTTCTTTGGAGAGTAGGAGGCTGTGGGGATGACCTTATTGAGGTGCACAAGATCATGAGCGGCATGGATAAAGTGCAAGCTCACATTTTTTAGAGGTTACTGAAACTAGAGGGCATAACCTTAAGGTGGGAGGGGAAAGATTTAAGAAGAGACACAGAGGAAACATTTTCACTCAGAGATTATTCAGTACATAATAACCAAAAATAATTCAATAAATTAATAGGATACAATGCGATACGATTGAACTTTATTTATCCCAGGAGGGAAATTGATCTGCCAACAGTTGTAAAAACACAAAATACCTGAGAGAAATCTAATAACCACAACACGAGTGCCAAAAAACCAAATCCTTAGTGCGACCAAAGACCCAAAACATCACCTATCCATGTTCTCCAGAGATGCTGCCTGGCCCGCTGAGTTACCCCGGGCTCTGTGTCTTTTGTGTATTATCCAGCATCTGCAATTCCTTGTTTCTACTTAACAGTTGATGGATGAGGTTAATGTTATGTAGTGTTCAAGAGCCTGATGGTTGTTGGGAAGAAGCTATTCTTGTACCTGGTGGTCACAGTTTTCATACACCTATGTGGCCCAGCGGTAGAGATGTTTCCTTACAGCGCCAGAGACCCAGGTTCGGTCCTGACTACGGGTGCTGAATGTACAGAGTTTGCACATTCTCCCTGTGATCATATTGGTTTTCCCCGGGTGCTCCGGTTTCCTCGCACACTCCAAAGACGTACAGGTTTGTCCCTCATGTGTAGGATAATATATTCCTTTATTCATCCCACAACGGGGACATTTACAGTGTTACAGCAGCAAAGTGGATAGCAAGAGATCATTCATTATAAATAAAAGTAAAGACAAGGATAAAAGTAAAGACAAGGATAAATTGTCATCAGTTTACTGTGTATTCCTTAACTGTTACTGTTGACTCGTCTGCTGGGTGCAGTGCTGGTTGTGCAGTCTCACAGCAGCGAGAAGGAAGGAGCTACTCAGTGCAGTGACAGTGTCCTGCACTGGGTGGGAGTCGTTGTCCAGCAGCGATGTTAACATTGCCGTCATCCTCCTCTCTCCCACCGCCTGTACTGAGTCGAGGGGGCAACCCAGGACAGAGCTGGCCTTCCTGACCAACTTGTCGAGTCTCTTCCCTTCTGCCGCTGAGATGCTGCTGCTCCAGCAGACCACTCCATAGAAAATGGCTAATGCAACCACCGTGTTGTAGAAGGACCTTAGGAGTGCCCCCTGCACTCCAAAGGACCTGAGTCTCCTTAACAGATAAAGTCTGCTCTGGCCCTTTTTGTATAGCGCATCGGTGTTTTCAGTCCAGTCCAATTTATTATTGGGGTAAACACCCAGGTACTTATAAGAGTCCACCCTCTCGATGTCCATTCCCTGGATGTTCACCGGTGTCGGGGGGACCTGGCTGCGCCTGCGGAAATCTACCACCATCTCCCTGGTTTTCCCCGCTTTGATCTGGAGGCGGTTCTGCTGGCACCAGTCCACAAACTCCTTGATCAGTTCTCTGTACGCCCTGTCCTCGTCACCTGCGATGAGGCCGATGATGGCAGAGTCATCAGAGAACTTCTATAGATAGGAGTTTGCAGAGCTGTGCCTGAGGTCCGCAGTGTACAGGGCGAACAAGAATGGCGCTAGGACTGTTCCCAGCGGAACCCCAGTGCTGCAGACCACCATGTCCAAGACCAGGTCCTTTGTCCTCACATACTGTGGTCGGTTGATGAGGTAGTCCAGAATCCAGGATAGTGCTAGTACGAGATGATCTTTGGTCTGTGTGAACTTGGTGGGCCAAACGGCCTGTTTCTGCGCTGTATCTCTCAAGTCCAAAGAGTTTGGTATGAAATTTTTTTCATGTTTCTGCTACTTGAAAAAAATGTGATATAAATTAAATTAACATTTTCACTTAAAGAAGGATGTTGTACTGTTAAGGTAGTCAAGCTGGAAAGAATGCTGAGAAGATTTACAAACATGTTGCTGGACTTGACGGACAGAAAAGAGAGCGTGGCCAGGGTGATATGAGTCTTTGATGATATTGGACTATTTTGGTACTGGCTACTTGAAAGTAAAGGAAATGTAAATTGCGGCTTATTAAAAAATACACATAGTGCTAGAGGTTTTTTAAAAATCCATTTTTAAGTAATAACTAGACCAAGTGGACCCGTTGGGCCCAAACGTCTCCTGCATTGGTGCAGCACCCTGTCCTCCCCCCTCCCTGTCCCCCTCCCCCTCTCCTCCCCCCTCTCCTTCCCCCTCCCTCCTCCCCCTTCCCCTCCCTTAAATAAACTCATGTGGTCACAGGGAGAACGTACAAATTCTGTACAGACAACACCCGTAGACTGAAGCCAGTGCCTTCAAATGGCAAATAATGTCGATGTATCTGGAAACTGGTTCACTGAAACCAATGGCAATGTGTCACCATCCACAGTATCATATCATCATATCATATCATCATATCATATATATACAGCTGGAAACAGGCCTTTTCGGCCCTCCAAGTCCGTGCCGCCCAGTGATCCCCGTACATTAACACTATCCTACACCCACTAGGGACAATTTTTACATTTTACATTTACCCAGCCAATTAACCTACATACCTGTACGTCTTTGGAGTGTGGGAGGAAACCGAAGATCTCGGAGAAAACCCACGCAGGTCACGGGGAGAACGTACAAACTCCTTACAGTGCAGCACCCGTAGTCAGGATCGAACCTGAGTCTCCGGCGCTGCATTCGCTGTAAAGCAGCAACTCTACCGCTGCGCTACCGTGCCGCCCAGTATGAATCACTAACATTTGTTACATCTTTAGAGTCCTATTATTCAAAAAAGAAAATTGCCTCCTAACTCACAGTTTGACTGAAATGTTGACAGCAGTGAGAGATAATATGCTAATAATATTCCAATTTCCACTCCTAAAGAAGTTATTTGAATATGCAAGATTGCACAACAACGGTTAATATAACAGCCTAATTTTATCTTCATCACTTGCAAACTGATATGACAGATGTTTCATACACTTTTTATATAAAAAAGAAATTTAATGAGAGTCATTTGCATCTGTAGGGGGGGGAGGCCCATTTAGTAAGTTGTAATGGCATAAACATTCAACAGGGTTGTTATCTAAGGGAGAGAACAATTAATCTAATTGCTTTCAACATGTGTTCGGAGGTGGATGGTTGGGTAACAGAAAAAAAACACGCATTTATAAAGCGCCTTCAAGAGGAGCTTCTCGATATAGTGGAGAGAAAGAGGAGAGAAAGAGAAAGGGAATGAGAGAAAGAGAAAGGGAATGAGAGAAAGGGCAAGAGAAAGAGAAAGCGAAAGAGAAAGAGGAAGAGAAGGGGAGAAAGGGTAGGAGAGAGAAAGAGAGATAAATAGAAAAAGAAAGAATGTGAGAGAGAGAGAGAGAGAGAGAGAGAGAGAGAGAGAGAGAGAGAGAGAGAGAGAGAGAGAGAGAGAGAGAGAGAGAGAGAGAGAGAGAGAGAGAGAGAGAGAGAGAAAAAGAGAGAAAGAAAAAGAGAGAAAGAAAAAGAGAGAAAGAAAAAGAGAGAAAGAAAAAGAAAGAAAGAAAAAGAAAGAAAGCGACAGAGTATCAGAGATATTGGGAAAGAGAGAGAGGGGAAATAGGGAGAGAGAAAGTGAGAAAGAGAAAGAGAGAGAGAGAGAGAGATAGAGAGCGGGCATGTGAGAGGGAGAGAGAGAGGGAGAGAGGGAGAGAGCGAATTACGCAGGAGGTTTGCTTACTGCAGAAATCTTAGCTGCCAGGGGTGGCACAACAAAGGTTGGCAGTATGCAAGAGATCCAAGTTAGTGGAAAGCTAAGATCTAAGAGAATTGTATGGCTGGAGGAGGTTTCAGAATAGGGGAGAGTTCATAGAGACATTCAAAATCGCAGATTACCATCTTACATTGACAGAGGGGTCTTTGGGGCTTTTCCATAATTAAATAGACATTGCTTTAAGCATCTCTGCTTAAAATACTTTAAAATAGCAAGTGATTCTAGTTAACAACACATATTTTCTTAAATACAACATAAAACTTGCAATCAAAGACGGCATCTTGCTGGTAGATCACAGAACCAGGCAAACCAATTCTGCCCAGTTCTACACATCAACATCAGTTCTGATCCTTATAAAAAGACTAGACCAAGTGAACTCGTTGGGCCCAAATCTCTCCTGCATTGGTGCAGCACCCTCTCCTCCCCCACTCCCCCCCTCCCCCTCCTCCTCTTCCCCCCCTCACCTCCCCACTCTCCTCCCCCCTCCCCCTCCCTTCCCCTCTCCCCCTCACCTCCTCATTCCCCCACCCCTCCCCATCCCCTCCCCCTCCCCATCCCCTCCCCCTCCCCCTACCTTCCCTCCCCCTCCCCTCTACCCTCCCCCTCTCATCTCCCCTCCCCCTCCTCCCCTCCCCCTCCCCCCTCTCTCCCCTACCACATCCCACTCCCTCCCCCCTTCCTTTCCCCTCCCCCTTCCCCTCTCCCCCCACCATCCCCCTCAACCCCCCTTATCCTCCCTTCTCCCCCCCCCTCCCTCCCTCCCCCTCCCTCCCTCCCTCTCGCCCCCCTCCCTCCCTAGGAGATAGATTTAAACTTTAAAATGTGAATAACTTTAAAAATGTAACACCGATTTCAATGAAACTTCTTCCATCAGCACTATAGGGACAACGGTGAGTAAGGTGGGCCTAACATTGTCACGCTATCATGTACCGTTTTGGCTGTAGTTCAGGAACAAACAAACACACAAACAAATGTTTTAGTATATAGATGTTATCATTGTCTGGTTCAGCAACTCCAATGCCCAGGAATGAAGGTGATCACAAAAAGTGGTGGACGTTGCCCAGTCCATTATCTGACCTCCCCACCATCGAATGGATCTATAGAAGGCACTACCTCAAAAAGGCAGCCAACATCATCAGAGATCCATACCAGCCTGGCCACTGTCTCATTTCAATCCTGCTGATGGGAAGAAGCTCCTATCCAACAAACATCAGGCTCTTAAACGTGACAAACCCCAACTAAATTACAAAGTGTCTTGGTTGCACGGGATATTTTGGGTTTTTGTTTTGCACTGATGTTGAGTGTTTTAAAATTTATTGAACTTTCTTTTGTTGATTATTATAAGGTTGTCAGAGGCTGGCAGAGAAGGCAGGAGAATGGGGCTGAGAGGGAAAGATAGATCAGCCATGATCGAATGGCAGAGGAGACTCGGTGCTAAATAGCCTAATTCTGCTCCTGTGCCTTACGATCTTATGATCGATCTTGGTTCATGCTGAATGTACTGGTGCGCCCTGATCCAGGTAAGCCCAGGTAAGCCCCAGGTAAGCCCCAGGTAAGCCCCAGGTAAGCCCCAGGCCTCCTCCATCACCCTCAATGGGCTTGACCCACCAACCGACATCCCTCTCTCTCTTCCATCATCAGCAACTGTGGAATTAAAAATGTAATCCCGTGAGTTGTTTTGTTTTAATAGGTTAAACAATAAAATTTTAAATATGAAAGATTAATCAATTCAATGTACCATAACAGTTTCATTTGATTGGTATTTATTCCAGCCAAATACAAATGGAATTTAAAACCTACAGAAACCACAGTGTGCTTGATTTCCAACTGAAATAAAACTGATTGGATAAATTAATTTACGAATACCATCAGTTTGCAATCAGGCATTATTCTGCCATAAAGTTACATACAAGGATGCGGTGTGAATTTAAACGATAGCTTAATGAACATTCTATGTACTAATGGCTGTAATAAATGATTCAGTGGATTCTGGACTAGAGTAAAGAATGGATCTAATTAAATGTTCAGTTGCAATCTCATGTGCATTTTTTTCTCTGTTTCAATTTTTATTAACTTTCTCCTGTCTTTATGTTTCTTCCGACACACCAGTTTCCAATGAAGTTTCCAATGGTATTTTTATCTGTCACATGTGCCGAGGTACAGTGAAATTAAGAAGATGGCTTCCGAATCGAAACGTCACCCATCCATTTTCTCCACAGTCAGAAGAAGGGTCCCGAACTGAAACACCACCCATCCTTTTGTCCACAGTCTTGACAAGGGTCCCGACCAGAAAGGTGGGGACCATATCTACAGTGAAATTCATTTTTGTATACCTTTTGGTATGTTTCACAATACATAAGCACTTAGATCCGTCTTAGATAAGCATCTCAGATACAGTACCGGTGTATAGCAACAGCACACTGAGACCGTATACAGAGTCACCAGATTTGGGGCTATTATTTAGATTTATTTAGATTTAGAGATACAGCGCAGAAACAGGCCCTTCGGCCCACCAGGTCCGCGCCGCCCAGCGATCCAAGCACACTAACACAATCCTACACCCACTAGGGACAATTTTTACATTTGCCCAGCCAATTAACCTACAAACCTGTACATCTTTGGAGTGTGGGAGGAAACCGAAGATCTCGGAGAAAACCCACGCAGGTCACGGGGAGAACGTACAAACTCCGTACAGTGCAGCACCCGCAGTCAGGATCGAACCTGAGTCTCCGGCGCTGCATTCGCTGTAAGGCAGCAACTCTACCGCTGTGTCACCGTGCCGTGGGTATCAAGTCCCACTTGTTACAGGTGTAGAGTTCTTAACGCAACCATGAAGGCCTGTTGTCCTGGCGACGTTACAGGGTTGGCCTGGCCTAGTAAAGCCATTGGTGTCCACCATCGCTGCTGCACTGCCCCGTGCCGACAAAGGCCGCTTCCGGTCCACACGCTCGGCCAATTTTTTTAAAAGTACAAAATACTTTAGTTCAAAACAGAACAAAAATACGGAAAAGTAACACGATCAAAAACTGCCTATATTGGCAGTTTACAAATAAACAGTTATCAAATTAAAATAATATCAACAATACACTCAATCTCCCACAGTGACCAGCATTCACGCAAGGTCTCCAGAGTCACTGTGGACACCACGTGTTCGCTCTCCAGGGACACGTGTGCACAGATGTAGGCCCAGAAGAGGGGTAGGCAGCCGACTGTGGTGTGACCATGGACTACCTGCTGCCTCGACCCGCTAATGGCCATCTTGGCCAGGCCCAGGAGCAAACCGACATTGAGACCCCCCCTCCGTCCCGACCCTCCCCCCTCTGTACCAGGTGACCAAATATCAGGAGCATGGGACTAAAGTGCAGCCAGAATTTGAGGAGCAGTCCCTTCAGATGGTCGAACAGAGGCTGCAACCACTCACACTCCATGTACATATGGAACACGGTCTCTTCCTCGCCGCAGAAGTGACAGGCGGCTGGCGAGTCCATGAACTGACTCAAATATCTGTTGCACGCCACAGCTCTGTGCAACACTCTCCACCCCAGGTCCCCGATGTAAAAGGGGAGGACTCCCTTTCAGAGAGACCTCCACTGGGGACCGCTCCGGCCGTCAGGTGGTAACACGGACCGCCAGGGCGTGCCCGGACGGAAGATGAGGGCGAGGAAATGTAGAGTGTGCAGGAGCAACCTGTAGAGCATGGGTCCCTCCGAGTCACGGAACGGCAGGCTGGGCATCTGGGAAAGGTGGCTCATGTTGCGTGGGGCCGGTTCATGGAAAGGCAATTCCGACGGATCGGGGGTAAGCTCGGTCGGAATCGCTCCACGCACAGGCCTCTCCTCGACACCTACCATGACAGGGTAAGGACCGGCCCCCTCGCAGTTACAACACCTCCCCCCCCCCCCCCACTGAGGGCAGCGCCCTGGCTGAAGGTGACCTGATTCCTAACTCTGAGTAAATTGCGGTAAAAGTCAGGCAGCTCCTGCATGGCGTGTCCACTGACGCCCGCTACCGGGAGCCGTGTGCCCTCCTGAAGGCAGTGCCCCTGGCGGGAAAAGTACCTCGCTAGCACATGCCATCTAGGAGGGCACTCGGAATACATAAACCTCCGCAGGGTCCTGAGAAGGAGAGCCACGACCTTGGCATGAACTCAGACCAGTGACTGAACGCCCTACTCCAACAGGAGACTCAGAACCCCAGCAGAGAGCCAGTGATTCCTCTCTCCCCAGAAGAATTTCACCAACCTCCTCTGGATCATGGTGACAAAGATAGCGGACGGGACCAGAGTGGCCAGCCGGTACCACAATATAAAGGCCACCAGCTGGTTTATAACCAGCGCTCTACCCCGGTAAGAGAGGACACCAAGGAGGCCTGACCAGCAGCCTAACCGGGCAACGACTTTCATCTCCAGCTCCTGCCAGTTCGCCGGCCAAGCCCCCTCAGTGGGGCTCAGGTTGACCCCCAGGTAGAGGAGGTGCGTGGTGCTCTACGCATAAAATGTCATCTCCGTCAGCAGGGAGTCCACCTGCCACTGACCCACCAAGAGTCCAGAACACTTACTCCAGTTGATCCTGGGGGAGGATGCAGCCGAGAAAACCTGCTGGCACACACGGCATGCTCTGCAGGTCAACAGGATCAGTGAACGCAGGGATTACATCGTCGAATCATCTAAGGACCGAGAGAAACATCTCCACCCGGTCCTGGCAACGCCAGGCCGCACGCTCGGCCTCAGGCAGCGGCACCCGGTCCAGCCAAGCCCCAGGCTGCTGCAGGGCCTCCAGCGGCCCACTCCACCGTCGAGGCCCAGCACTGCCTCCCGCAGCCAGTCTGCTTACCGGCCCTTAGATGATTCTGATTCCCTCCTCTGCCATCCTCGGGGCAAGCTGGGACTGGGCTACTTCTGGGCTACGAAATCACCTTAATGACGAGTGTGCTGTTGGGAACACAGTACCAGGGCAAGGTGGACCTCAACGTCGCTCAGCGGGTGGAACCGCAGCCTCGGGTGACCTGGGTGCGATCCCGACCTCTGATTCATGTCCGTGTGGAGTACATCTTACTTTGTGCATGTGGATGCTCCGGTCTCCTCCCACATCACAAAGGAAGGTGGAGGAAAAAGGAACTCCCGGAGGAGAGCAAAGTGGTCACAGGGAGACTCCTCCACAGGGAGACGTGCAAACTCCACACAGACAGACAACCAAGATGAGGATTGAATCCGGGTTTCTGGCGCGGTGAGGCAGCAGCAGCCTTGTACCAGTTTCTTTTGGTTTCCTCCTACGTCCCAAAGACGTGTTGGTTTGTGGGTAAACTGGCCTCTGTAAAATGTCCCCCAGTGTGTCGGGAGTGGGTGAGAAAATGATTTAACATAAAACTAGTTTGAACAGGTGAATCGTGTTCTTGGCATATGTTACCCTTTTGTAAGCACAACTAAATCAAAATAATAATAGTCCTTAGCATCTGTTGTGTCTGTCCATTGATTCTGCTAACTCTATGGTGGAACGGTTTCTTAATTTTAAAGCTACCTACCAGGTACACAGTTCCTTGAAAGTGGTGTCTCAGGTAGATAGCGTGGTCAAAAAGGCTTTTGGTATATTGACCTTCATCAGTCAAAGTATTTAGTATAGAACTTGGGAGCTCATGTTACAGTCGTTCAAGACATTGGTGAGGCCACATTTAGAGTACCGTGTTCAGTTTTGGTCACCCTGTTACAGGAAAGATGTTACATAGCTGGAAACAGCGCTGAGAAGATTGACAAGAATGTTGTCAGGACTCGAGGGCCTGAGCCATCGGCAGGTGTTGAGCAGGCTCGCACTTTATTCCTTGGAGTGTAAGAGGATGAAGGGTGTTCTTATAGAGGTTTACAAAAGCATGAGATGAATAGATCGGGTAAACGCACAAAGTATTTTGCCCAGAAAAGGAGAATCGAGAACCAGAGGACATAGTTTTAAGGTGAGGGTGGAAAGGAACCTGAGGGGTAACTTTTTATACAAATGGTGGTGGGTGTATGGAACGAGCTATCAGAGAAAGTAGTTGAGGCAGGTACAATCACAAGTTTTAAGAAACATTTGGACAGGGACATGAATAGGGTAGGTTTAGAGGGATATAGGCCAAATTCAGACAGGAGGAGTAGTGTTGATGGGACGTGTTGGTCGGGATGGGCAAGTTGGGCCGAAATGTCTATTTCCACACTGTATGACTCTAATTGAGAGTTTTGATGAGGTGTCCCATCCATCAGAACTTTGAGGAAGTATATAAAATTATGAGGAATAAATTGGATAGACAGTCAAAACCTTTTCCCCAGAATATATAAATGTAAAGATCTGACAACATTAGTTTAGTTTATCATCATGTGTACTGAGGTACAGTAAAAAGCCTTTTGTTGCACGCTGACCAGTCAGCGGAAAGATTATACATGATTAAAATCAAGCCGTCCACAGGATAAAGGAGAATAACATTTAGTGCAAGATAAGATCCAGTAAAGTCCGATTAAAGATAGTCCGAGGGTCTTCAATGATGTAGATAGTAGCTGAGGACCACTCTCTAGTTATTGGTAGGTTCAGGCCAAATCAGCCGGTCACTTTCAGTTCCCCCCCCACCCCCCCCCCCCACCCCCCCCCCCCCACCCCACCCCCTCCCCCACCACCACCACCACCACCACCAATCCCCTACATCTACTTTCAGTCTGAAGTAGGGTCCCAACCCGAAATGCCACCTAACCTTTTTCTCCAGAGATACTACCTGACCCACTTCGTACCTCCAGGACTTTGTGTTAATCTTTGTTATAAACCAGCGTCTGTGGTTCCTTCCTGTCACAGGGGTAAACGAAAAATTTAGGTTCAAAAATAGGTCAAAACAAACTTGACTCCCTCCAGATTCTGAAGAAACTTTTTCACCCAGAGAATTGTGAATTTGTGGAATTCTCTGCCACAGAAGGCAGTGGGGGCCAATTCTCTGAATGAGTTTAAAAGAGAGTTTGATAGAGCTCTAGGGGCTAGTGGAATCAAGGGATATGGGGAGAAGGAAGGCACTGGTTACTGATTGTAGATGATCAGCCATGATCACAATGAATGGCGGTGCTGGCTCAAAGGGTCAAATGGCCTCCTCCTGCACCTATTTTCTATGTTTCTATGTTTCTATGAATGTACGGTTCATATATTACATTAAATGAAGCCACAGGGAATTGAAGGAGGATTAGGAAAAACAAGAATGAATTTGTAGACATTGCCAGAACACCCTAAGGGGCTTTTCATTCACTCAACTACTAAAGTTGTCACTTTTATGGAGGCAAGTTAATTTGATTAACAATGACATTTGTTTAGTAAATGAGATTGTGTTGGTTAGTGATGTGATTTATTTGATTAGAGCATTGGAAAGCTCTGGGCCTGTATTCGCAAAGTTTAGAAGGATGAGAGGGGACCACTTTGAAACTTACCCGAATAGTGAAAGGCCTGGATAGAGTGGATGTGGAGAGGATGTTTCCATGAGTGGGAGAGTCTAGGCCATAGCCTCAGAATAAAAGGATGTATCTTTGGAAAGGGGATGTGTTGGAATTTCTTTCGTCAGACGATAGTGAACCTGTGAAACTCATTGCCACAGATGGCTTTGGAGGCCCAGAACAGGTGTCAAGGGTTATGGGAGAAGGCAGGAAAATGGGATTGGGAGGCAGAGATCAGCCATGATTTAAGGGCGGAGTAGACCTGATGGGCCGAATGGCCCAATTCTATCCTATGATGTGAACTCGTGAACTTATGCAACTTGAAAGGATTCACAAAAAGTTTTGTATATTTTAGTAAAATATTTTTTGGTTTGTCAGGATGTTTGGTGCTGTAAGGCAGCAACACTACCACTGCGTCATTGTGCCACCCTAGTATGGTTAGTATAGCTTAATAGGTACTTTATTGTCACATACACCCGGATACAATGAAATGCTTTATTTTGTATACAATCCAGCAGAATCATGTTATACATAAGCACCATTATACATAAGTAAAAAAGTGTAATCATTTTGCTGGGGGGTTGTGGTTGAGGTAGACAATGACAAAATAATGACATATAAGAGACTATTGCGTAGGCATGTATATTAGGTAGGTAATGGAGGGATATGGATTGTGGTAGATCTTGGCATCATGTTCGGCACAGACATTGTGGGCCGAAGGGCTTTTCCCAGTGCTGTACTGTTCTGTGTTCTATGTACAGGTGGAGGGAAGGATATGGGTGGAAGGGGAGGCTGCGACAAGGGAAAGAGGGGGGGATAGAAGGGTACATTGGAGGGGAAAAATTGAAGGGCGACTGGGTGAGTTGGGAGAAATGGGGGGCTTCACAAAACCTTGCCTCAGTCATTCCTCAAATTATCAAATGAGGCTGCCATGATTTACGGGTTAAATTGATCCATTCAAGTCTTTTGTTAAACCCAAACATTTATCAAAAAATAAAGTAACATCATAGTATGCTCTTTTTTTAAAATATACAGTAATATTAGTTTATATTTAGTGTTCCTGTTGAGAGGAATAGATAAGGTGATCGCACAGTCTTTCATCCAGAGTAGGGGAATCAAGAACCAGAGGTCTTAGGTTTAAGTTGAGAGAAGAAATTTTTTATAGGTAACTGAGGGGCAACTTTTTCCACTCAGTGTGGTGGGTAGATGGAATGAGGAGGTTGGGGAGGTTGTTAAGAAAGTTACAATAATTATCTTCAAGAGATATTTGGAAAGGCACATGAATAGAAAAGGTTCAGATAGACATGGGCCAAACACTGGCAGGTGGGACTAGTGCAGATGAGGCATCTTGGTCGGCATGGGTATGTTGGACCATGGGCCTGTCTACATGTTGTATGACACTTTTTAATGTTTCTTTCTAGTTTTATGAAAAGGAGAAAATACAATTTAAATAAAAAAACACAAAGTGCTGGAGTAACTCAGCTGGTCAGGCAGCATATCCGGAGAACATAGATAGGTGACGTTTCGTGTCTCAAAACTGTCTTTGGTTACTCCAGCACTTTGTCTTTTTTTTGTAAACCAGCATCGGCAGTTGGTTTGGAACCACACACCTCCAGATTCAGGAACAGTTTCTTCCCAGCTGTTATCAGGCAACTGAACCAGCCTATTACCAACTAGAGAGAGGTACAATCTACCTCATAGGGGACCTTTGAACTATCTTTATTCGGATTTTATCGGACTTCAATGTTATAACTTTGCACTAAATGTTGTACCCTTTATCTGTGCACTGTGGATGACTTGATTGTATTCATGTACAGTCTTTTGAAACATGTAATTCGAATCATGTATGGTCTATTGATTAGTAAGGGTATCAGGTGTTGTGGGGAGAAGGCTGGAGAATGGAGTTGAGAGGGAAAGCTAGATCAGCCATGATTGAATGTCAGAATAGACTTGATGGGCCGAATGGCCTGATTCTGCTCCTAGAATTATGAACTTATGAACTTTTGAATGACAATAATAAACTGATTTAAAGAGTCCCTTGCACAAAAGGACACAAAGTTCTGGAGTAACTCAGTGGGTGAGGCAGCATCTCTGAAGAACATGGATAGGTAACGTTTCGGGTCATGACCCTTCTCTAGAGTTACTCCAGCACTTTGTGTCCTCTTGTGTATTATACTCTTTACACTTAATCGGGGATTGTAATACTTTACTGAACTGCATGCAAAAAAAAGAATTTACTGTACCTCGGTTCATGTTAAAATGAAGACCCATTGAACCATTGTTTCTACTATGTATGTATCCATCCATGCAATTTCCAATAGTTCCTTGTATCCATACAATTACAATTTCAATAGTTTGATCAATCACAGTGGACATCTACAAAACAGTAGTTTTGTTACTTAAATTTTACAAGACTTATCATGCAGCTTTGGAACATTAGTTAATCTAAAAATTACATGGCACACAGTCTGGCTTCACCACGATCTAACACCGCAAAACAACCCCCACTGTATAAATACCACTTTCACTGAAGCACATTTGTGGTTCATGGAGATAGCATTGAGGGAGCTGTTCTGTATTGACAAGCCAAGATTATACATGGAAATGAATTCCTGACAGCAGCGTGGCATGAAAAGCATTCGAGCAGGCTTGTTAATCTTCAAACGCTTATTTCATGGACTGAACATCCTTTGCTGCAACGTCCTGTTGGTTTATCTCACTGATTCATCCTTTCAGTAGCAAATCTCTTGTGCAGATTTGAAACAAAACACAAGTACCTGCCATATGAAATCTGTAAAATAAAACTGTCCCGTTCTTGTAAGGTGGAAGGTGCACTGAAGTATTTGGGAAAAACGGATGACATGCAAAAGGTTTGTGAATAAATCTTCAATTGTGCTATTTTAATTCGTTTTTTTTGTTGTTGTTTTTTTTTGCAGGTGGAGGTTTAATCTGCTACAATCATTTTGAAAAAGATTCATTTAATAACCACCACTTTCACTGTTGAACAAGAAGAAAAGGGTTTATATCATGGAAAGATATTGTCGCAACAACATTAAATAGAGCAGGTTGTTCGACTCAAAGAAGAACATTTGAGGTCATTTGGCCCATCAAGGAGGTCATTTGGCCCATCAAGCCTTCACTCCCATTTGTGATCGGACCCTGCTCGTCCCCTGTGGCCGAATTCAGGACACGGCGGACCACGGATTGCAGAGGGGAAGCCGCCAACTCGGCCCCTCTCATGTTCTTATACACCTCTGTAAGGTGAGCCCACATCCTCCCCCACTCCAAAGGACCATTATACATAAGTAAAAAAGTGTAATAATTTTGCTGCGGGGTGGTGGTTGAGGTAGGCAATGACAAAATAATGACATATAAGAGACTATTGGATAAGCATGTATATTAGGTAGGTAATGGAGGGATATGGATTATGCACAGGTAGATCTTGGCATCATGTTCGGCACAGACATTGTGGGCCGAAGGGCTTTTCCCAGTGCTGTACTGTTCTGTGTTCTATGTACAGCTGGAGGGAAGGATATGGGTGGAATGGGAGGCTGCGACGAGGGAAAGATAGAAGGGTACATAGGAGGGGAAAGATGAAGGGCGACTGGGTGAGGTGGGAGAAATGGAGGCTTCACAAAACCTTGCCTCAGTCCCAGCCTGCTCAACCTCTCCCTGTAGCTCAGGCCCTCGAGTCCTGGTACCATCCGTGTAAATCTTCTCTGCACCTTTTCCAACATAGCTCATGCACCATCTCTACTGGGGAAATATATTCCCATTCCTTCATCTGCACTTAGTTTGAACACTGGGCCTCCAACCAATTAAATAATTTGGGCGCTCAAGCCAGGTGACTCTCTGCTTACTGTTCCCAGAAGTGGATTTGCAATCATTCATTGCAATTGCTCCCTGCACTACTCCAACAGCAGCATTTCTTACTCTAAATATGCTCCTCTTAATCTCCTCTCAGATCACTAAACGTTATTCCCTTAAGCCTGCATCTGTAGACCATGGACGTCTTGATTTAGACTTTAGAGATGCAGCGTGGAAACGGGCCTTTCAGCCCACCGGGTCCACGCCGACCAGCGATCACCCCTTATACTAACATTGTGCAACACACCAAGGACAATTTTACAGTTTTCACCAAAGCTAATTAGCCTACAAACTTGTACATCTTTGGAGTGTGGGAAGAAACCAGAGTACCCATGGAAAACCCACGCAGTCACGGGGAAAACATACAAACTCCGTACAGACAACACTGGTAGTCAGGATCCAACCTGGGTCTCTGACGCTGTAAGGCAGCAACTCTACTGCTGTGTCACTGTGCCGCCCAGAGTCTTTCCGCTGACAGGATAGCATGCAACAAAAAAAGTTTTTGCTCAACCTCGGTACACGTGACAATAAACTATACTAAACTAAACACCAGTGACTGGGTGTTTAAGTATGTACAGTAAGACATGTACTGTCATAACACAATTGACAGCCAGGGTTTTAGCAAAGATGCAGCCGATGTTAATGATATGGCTGCATTTACTTCTTTGTCATTTTCCTGACAAAAATGACCAAACATTTTTTAATTTGTCTTTCAATTGTGCACACATTATTCCCCATTCCAATAATTAGACATCTTGGACAAATAAGTGTTATTCCACTGGCTGTATGAAGATATCCTTGTTCCATCTTGCTGAGAGCTATCAGCGTTTCCCATTGATGTGTTGCTAATTGGAGCCTGAGATTTCATGCGCCTGTTTTCCGAGAGAAGCATTGTTTCTTCAGCGAGAGAGAAGTTTAAATAAGTTTGAGGGATGAAACTAAGACTTACGATTAAGGTTTTGGTCATTAAAAGAAAGGCACATGAAGTTTACACCTTACGGAGGCAGAGTTATTTTTCCATCATTAGAACATAGAACAGAACAGCACAAGAACAGGCCCTTCGGCCCACAATGTCTGTGCCCAATATGACGCGTCACTCTGCTGCTTACACGAGACCACAACGCCCAATGCACAGTGGTGCAGCGGTAGAATTGCTGCCTCACATCGCCAGAAACCCGGGTTCGATCCTGACTACGGGTACTGTCTGTGCAGAGTTTGTACATTCTAGCTGTGACCGTATAATATTTTCTCTGGGTGCTCCGGTTTGCTCCCACATTCTAAAGACACGCAGGTTAATTGGCTTCTGTAAATTCTCCCTAGTGTGTAGGATAGAAATAGTGTACGAGTGAGCGTTGGTCAGCGCAAACTCATTTGAGTTTGGGTTTAATTAAGTTTATTGTCACGAGTACCAAAGAACAGTGAAAAGGTTTCGTTGCATGCCAACCAGTCAGCAGAAAGATAATACAATCGAGGCATATACAGTGTACAAGTACATGATGAAGGGAATAATGTTTAGTGCAAGATAAAGCCAGTAAAGTCCAATCAAAGATAATCCAAGGGTCTCCCATGAGGTATATAGTAGTTCAAGACTGCTCTCTGGTTGTGGTAGGATGGTTCAGTTGCCTGATAACAGCTGGGAAGAAACTGTCGCTGAATATGGAGGTGTGCGTTTTAAAACATTTTTGCCTGATGGAAGAGGGGAGCAGGGGAAGTGGCCAGGGTGCGATTCATTCCTGAATATGCTGGTGGCCTTGCCGAGGCATCGTGACATGTAAATGGAGTCAATGGAAGGAGGTTGGATTGTGTGATGGTCTGGGTTGCGTCCACAGTGGATGGATGGAGCAGTTAACAAACCATGCTGTGACACATCCTGATCATATCCTTCCTACGGTGCATCTGTAGAAGTTGGTGAGAGCTGTTTGGGACATGCTGAACTTTCGAAGCTTTCTAAGGATGTAGAGGCGTTGGTTGGTGTGCATTCTTGGCCATTGCTTCAATATGGGTGGTCCAGGAGAAGTTGTTGGTGATATTTTCTCCTTGGAATTTGAAGCATTCAACCATCGATGCAAATCAGGGTATGTATCCTGTTTCGCTTCCTGAACATGAATATGAGGCAGAATATGAGGTGCTGTTCCTCCAGTTTGCGTGTGGCCTCACTTTGTCAATGCAGGAGGCCCAAGACAGAAACGGGAAAGGAGAGAGTAGTGCATAAGTTTGGTGGGCCATAGGGCCTGTTTCCATGCTGTATCTGTAAACTAAACTAAACTAAAGCATCACCTTGGCTCTTCAAGATTTTAAAACTCCTCATCCACTTAGACCATGGGCCAGGGACTCCCAGAAATAATTGGAGGCCTTGTTTGTTTTTAAAAGACAAAGTGCTGGAGTAACTCATCGGTCCAGACAGCATCTCTGAAGAACATGAACAGGCAACGTTTTGGGTCAGGACCCTCCATCTGAATGATTGTGGGGGGAGGGGGGTGGGGCGGAGTAGGTAGGAGGGGGAAAAAAGCTGGAAGAAAGAATCAACAGGACAAAACCTGACAAATGATGGGTGGATGCCGGTGAGGGAGGTGTTTTGAATAGGCAGGTGGTTGGACAAAGGCCAGAGATGAAAGGACAGGTGTGAGATAAGGATTAAAGTTATTGAATTGTGAAGCCTGAGAAGGAATGCAGGTGGAATGGCGGAGGGAGAGGAGAAATGGGTGCAAGTCCAGGTCACTCACAAGAAGAGAGGATGGGGAAGGGGGCGAGGGACGGAAGTTACTAAAATTGGAGAATTCAACGTTCATACCTTTGGGATGTAAACTGCTCAAGCGGAATAGTACCTGCTGTTCCTTCAGTTTGCGCCTGGTCTCATTCTGCCAATGGAGGAGGCCTAGGATAGAAACTGGAATGGGAAGAGAAGTTCATTAATTCATTAGTTTATGGCGAGTCCGAGACTTGTAGTTGTAGATGAAGTTTATTGCAACCGCAATACACGAATACAGAATCAAAAACAACAAGTCGCAGGACAACCAATATAAACTTACTGTCTTCCTTGAAGACTCAAACGAACTAACTCAATCGGGCGCCAAACGCACCCATGACATCGCTGACCAATCAGCGATGTCCTTCCCTGGACCAATCCCCATAGTCGCGTTCCCACGTGACCTCGCTGGCCAATCCGAGGGTTCGACGACCTAGACCATTCTCCATGGTCGCTACATGACCCCCCCCAGAACCCGAGGTGCGGAACCTAGCTGGGAGCCTGATTTCGCGACCACAACGAGTACGGAGAGGGACAGCCTGAACCACAGGAGCCGGAGGTTCCGGACTTGGTGGAACAGCCGGGACGAGAGGTTCTGGAGGAACTACCGGCACGGGGGGCTCTGGAGGAACTGCCGAAACGGGAGGTCCTGAAGGAACTGTCAGAACGGGGGTTTCTGGACTGGGCGGAACTAACGGAGGTCGGCCTCTCCGAGGGGTTTGACCGACCAAAACTGGTTGATCCGGGTCCAAATGGGCAGGTTTGAGCCGGGCCACCGAGACGAGTTCGCTCTTGCCGCCCATGTCTAAGGTGAAAGTAGCCGTTCCCTTACGTAACACCCGGAACGGCCCTTGATAGACCCTCTGCAACGGGGCGCGATGGGCATCCTTACGCAGAAAAACAAACTCACAGTCTTTCAGGGCAGCCGGTTCATGCACCATGGAACACCCATGGCGTGAAGTCGGCACTGGAGCCAGGGAGCCCACCCGTTCCCGGAGAGATGCTAACGCTGATGGGACCGAAGGGAGCAGGTCTGAAGGGTCCGAAAAAAGGTCTCCGGGTACTCGAAGTGTCGAGCCATATACTAGCTCTGCAGACGACGCACCGAGATCTGGCTTAGGAGCAGTCCGGATGCCCAAAAGAACCCAAGGGAGTTGGTCCACCCAGTCCGGGCCTTCAAGCCTTGCACTGAGGGACGCCTTAAGTTGGCGGTGGAACCTTTCTACGAGTCCATTTGCCTGGGGGTGATATGCAGTTGTGGGTTGTAACTTGGACCCGTACAGTTCCGCCAGCGTGGCCCAGAGGGACGAAGTGAACTGTGGCCCTCTGTCAGTGGTAATGACTGCCGGGACCCCAAAACGAGCTACCCAATGGAGGGCCAAAGTCCTAGCACAAGACGCTGACGAGATATCAAACAATGGGAAAGCCTCTGGCCACCGGGTGAACCGATCCACCACCGTGAGGAGGTGGGTGTAGCCCCGGGAGGAAGGCAAAGGTCCGACCAAATCCACGTGGATGTGAAAAAAACGAAAGGGCGGGACCTCGAAATCCTGTACGGGGGGCTGGACGTGGCGCTGGACTTTAGCGGTCTGACAGGGCACGCAGGAACGTGCCCACCCCGCTACCTGTTTTCTCAGGCCATGCCAGACAAACCTCGCTGCTACCAAGGCAGAGGTGGAGCGGATGGACGGGTGCGCCAGCCCGTGAATGGCATCGAAAACCCGGCGCTGAAGGGAGGGCGGTACTACCGGCCTGGGGCGAGGAAGAGAAACATCGCACCAGACTTTCGTGCCCTCCGAACCACAAGCTACCTGGGCCAACTTCAATCCCGAAGTGGTGGACTGGTACGTCGAAACGGTATCCGCCAGGAGCTGTGCCTCCGCAAGCTCCTGGGGATCCACTTCGCAGTCCACCGCCGAAATAGGGGGAAAAGCAGGTCTAGACAGGGCGTCAGCAACGGCATTCAGCTTACCCGCGATATGACGGACATCTGTGGTAAATTCTGAGATAGCCGTGAGGTGCCGCTGCTGGCGGGCCGACCATGGGTCAGACAATTTCAAAAAAGCGAATGTTAATGGCTTGTGGTCCGTAAATGCCACAAATGGGCGGCCCTCGAGGAAATACCTGAAATGACGGACAGCTAAATGGAGAGCTAGAAGCTCTCGGTCAAATGCGCTATATTTCAGCTCGGCCGAATTTAGTTGCCGGCTGAAAAACGCTAAAGGCTGCCAACGGCCACCAACCTGCTGCTCCAGAACTCCACCCACCGCCACGTCAGAGGCGTCGACCGTCAGGGCCGTGGGGGCTGAGGGGCTCGGATGGACCAACATGGTGGCGTCTGCCAAGGCTGCCTTAGCTGCCGTAAAAGCCGACTCTGCGGCCGGGGACCACAACAATTCTACTGGATTACCTGCAAGGCATTGGAAAAGCGGGCGCAGGACTCGCGCCGCTGCCGGAACGAATCTATGGTAGAAATTAACCATGCCAACGAACTCCTGCAGCCCTTTTACTGTGGTAGGCCTGGGGAAAGCCCGAATAGCCTCCACCTTCTCTGGCAAAGGGGCAGCGCCGGCAGGGGTAATTCTGTGCCCTAGAAAATCGAGAGCAGGGAGGCCGAATTGACATTTGGAGGGTTGAATAATGAGCCCGTGGTCTTGGAGCCGCTGGAACACGGTCCGCAAATGGGCCTGGTGTTCCTGCACTGAGGGGCTAGCTACCAGGATGTCGTCTAGATAGATAAACAAAAAGGGTAAACCCCGGCCGACGCGGTCCATCAGTCGCTGGAAAGCCTGTGCCGCGTTCTTTAAACCGAAAGGCATACGCAACCATTCAAACAACCCGAACGGAGTTATAGTTGCAGTTTTTTGTATGTCCTCCGGTCGCACCGGAATCTGATGATATCCTCGCACCAAATCGATTTTGGAAAACACTACCGCACCTTCCAGCCCAGATGAAAAGTCCTGTAGGTGCGGTATGGGGTAGCGATCAGCCGTGGTGACAGCATTGAGACGCCGATAATCGCCACATGGCCTCCACCCCCCAGATGCCTTGGAGACCATGTGTAACGGCGAGGCCCACGGGCTGTCAGACTGACGGACAATTCCCATTTCCTCCATCTTCCTGAACTCCTCCTTTGCCACCACCAGTTTGTCTGGCGGCAGTCTCCTGGCCCGAGCGAAAACGGGAGGGCCTTCGGTGTGGATGTGATGGACCACACCGTGTTTAGCCGAAGGTGCGTCGAAACGTTGAACGAGCAGCTCTGGGAACTCGGCCAGAATCGCAGCATATGAGTCGGGGGCCGCGACGACGGCCTGGACAGTAGGGCTGAGCGAGGAGGCGATTGTCGGAGCGACGTGCTCGTCTTCGGCGGAAGGTCGGAGGTCGTTACCGCGGACATCAGGAACCAGTGAAAAAGCCCAGAGAAAATCTGCGCCCAGGATCGCTTGTTTGACGTCGGCTATGATGAATGGCCATTCGTACGTGCGGAGGCCTAAACCCAGGGACATTTTCCGTGTACCGAACGTGCGAATTGGGCTGCCGTTCACCGCGATGAGGGTGGGACCTGTCTTACCCGATCTGGTTTCGAGGTCGGTCGGCGGCACTATGCTGACGATGGCTCCCGTGTCTACCAAAAATTCTGTGTCCGTGAATCGATCATGGACATAGAGGCGCCGGTTCTGGCCAATCGTAACTGCCCCTATGTACGATCGGCCGAGGCATTTCCCGCGAAGGTACAAGGCAAGCGGCAGTTGCGGGATTCGTTACCCCATCGTAGGTGATAATAGCACCAGCCGCGCTTGTGCGGATCTTTTTGGCGGGCTTTCGGAGAATTGGCGGGAGACGTGGCGCCATCTTGCCGTCGCTGTGGCGTGGTCACCGAGGTCGAGACTTTGTTGATGGAATCCCCTGCCTTGTTTTTTCCCGCTATGAGCGCGTCCGCTTTCGCTGCATATGCTTCGGGGTCCTTAAAAGAACAATCCGTAAGCAGCAATCGGACATCCTCGGGGAGTTTTTCGCGGAATGCCTGCTCAAACATCGGGCAATCCGTATGCTCACCGGCTAGCACCATCATTTCGGCCATGAGGACGGAAGGCAGTTTGTCTCCAAGCTCCGGTAGGTGCAGAAGTTTTGCCGCACCACCATGCTTTTTTAACCCGAAGGTCCGCAGTAATACCTTCTTCATGGTTTCATACTTGTCTTCCGCAGGTGAATTTATTATGAACCGCATCACGCGCTTGGTTGTGTCCGGCGATAGCGCGCTGACGAGGTAGAAGTACTTCGTGGAATCATCCGACACCTTCTTTATATGGAATTGGGCCTCGGCGTGGATAAACCAAGCTTGCGGTGCGTACGTCCAAAATAACGGAAGATGAACGCCTGCCGCGCCTGACTCCGGTGTGCCCTGCTCAGTCATCGTCAACGAGGCGTCGGGTTTTTCTCAGTCGGTGATCGTCCAGATCACGTTCGGGGTCACCAATATGGCGAGTCCGAGACTTGTAGTTGTAGATGAAGTTTATTGCAACCGCAATACACGAATACAGAATCAAAAACAACAAGTCGCAGGACAACCAATATAAACTTACTGTCTTCCTTGAAGACTCAAACGAACTAACTCAATCGGGCGCCAAACGCACCCATGACATCGCTGACCAATCAGCGATGTCCTTCCCTGGACCAATCCCCATGGTCGCGTTCCCACGTGACCTCGCTGGCCAATCCGAGGGTTCGACGACCTAGACCATTCTCCATGGTCGCTACAAGTTCCTAATTTCAAAAGTTCATAAGTTTATTATTAGGCCATTCAGCTCATCAAGTCTACTCGACCATTCAATCATGGCTGATCTATCTTTCTTCTCAACCCCATTCTCCTGCCTTCTCCCCATCACTCCTGACAGCCTTACTAATCACAATTCTGTCAATCTCTGCCTTAAAAATGTCCATTGACTCGGCCTCCACAGCCATCGTGGCAATGAATTCCACAGATTCACCACCTGTTAACTAAAGAAATTCCTCCTCATCTACTTTCTAAAGGTACATCCTTTTATGATGAGGCTGTCCCCTCTGGTCCTAGACTCTCCCACTATTGGAAACATCCTCTCCACATCCACTCTATCCAGGCCTTTCACTATTCGGTAAGTTTCAATGAGCTCCCCCCCCCCCCCCCCACATCCTTCTAAACCCCAGCGAGTACATGCCCAGTGCCGTCACACACTCATCGTACGTTAACCCATTCACTCCTGGCATCTTCCTCGTAAATGATCCCAGTTCCTTCCTACGCATATCCTGTCCAGCGAATTATTGCTGAAGACGTTGACTTGAATGGGCAAACACTTCAAGCCAAGTCCGTCGCCTTCATCTCACTGCCATTTCTCCGAACTTGCCTTTCCTAAAACAGTTTCTGCTTGACACGTCAAACCAACACATTATACACAATCTACTCCGAGATACTTTAATCTTCCAAAACGCCAGTCAGACATTTGTGATGAAGTGCAATATGACTTTTATTGTTCTTGAATTATGTTGCAAATCCTGTGAAAACAATTTAGCGTGTTCAATATCTGTCTCCCTGACTATCATGTTAATTCTCCACTTCGCCTGAGGTAATTGTTTAGCCTTTCCTATTGAAAGTAGAAAACATTCTCTCGGGCTTTCTGTTGAAATAACTAAACTATATTGACATCTCTCTCCTCTCTCTCTTTCTCTCTCTCTCTCTCTCTCTCTCTCTCTCTCTCTCTCTCTCTCTCTCTCTCTCTCTCTCTCTCTCTCTCTCTCTCTCTCTCTCTCTCTCTCTCTCTCTCTCTCTCCCTATTTCCTCTCTCTCTCTCTCACATTTCTCTCTCCCTATTTCTCTCTCTCTCTCACTTTCTCTCCTATTTCCTCTCTCTCTCTCTCACTTTCTCTCTCCCTATTTCCTCTCTCTCTCTCTCACTTTCTCTCTCCCTATTTCCTCTCTCTCTCTCTCTCACTTTCTCTCTCCCTATTTCCTCTCTCTCTCTCTCACTTTCTCTCTCCCTATTTCCTCTCTCTCTCTCTCACTTTCTCTCTCCCTATTTCCTCTCTCTCTCTCTCTCACTTTCCTCTCTCCTATTTCCTCTCTCTCTCACTTCTCTCTCCCTATTTCCTCTCTCTCTCTCACTTCT
Source organism: Rhinoraja longicauda (assembly GCF_053455715.1). Lineage (NCBI taxonomy): Eukaryota > Metazoa > Chordata > Chondrichthyes > Rajiformes > Arhynchobatidae > Rhinoraja > Rhinoraja longicauda. The sequence goes on along the minus strand of NC_135966.1, from coordinate 35,226,133 downwards.
CTCTCCCTATTTCCTCTCTCTCTCACTTTCTCTCTCCCTATTTCCTCTCTCTCTCTCACTTTCTCTCTCCCTATTTCTCTCTCTCTCTCACTTTCTCTCTCCCTATTTCCTCTCTCTCTCTCTCACTTTCTCTCTCCCTATTTCCTCTCTCTCTCTCTCACTTTCTCTCTCCTATTCCTCTCTCTCTCTCTCACTTTCTCTCTCCCTATTTCCTCTCTCTCTCTCTCACTTTCTCTCTCCCTATTTCCTCTCTCTCTCTCACTTTCTCTCTCCCTATTCATCTCTCTCTCTCACTTCTCTCTCCCTATTTCCTCTCTCTCTCTCTCTCTCTCTCTCTCTCTCTCTCTCTCTCTCTCTCTCTCTCTCTCTCTCTCTCTCTCTCTCTCTCTCTCTCTCTCTCTCTCTCTCTCTCTCTCTCTCTCTCGTGTTTTCTCTCTCTCTTGTTTTCACTCTTGTTCTTTATCTCGCTTTCTCTCTCTATCTCATGCTTTCCCTCTTGCTTTCTCTCTCACTCTCTGGCTCACTCACTCTCTCCTACTCTCCATTTCGTTCCCTCTCTTTTTCTCTCCCCTTTCTCTCTTTCTCTCTCTCTTTCATTTTTTCTTTCATCTTGGAGTGAAATTTAGTATTTGCCAAAGAGGTGTACAGTGACCTAATCGGTGGCCTTCCTTACACAAAATATCAGGAAGTACATCTTTACATCTATTCAATTATCTTAAATTCTCCTTTCCTCTCCTTTGACTGCTTTACATAGTTCGGAATCACTTGAAACAGTATCAGATACCAGGAATGATGAGAGAGGGCGATTCAAGTGTAATAATATTGAGCGGGACTCCAACCGTAAGCACTGGGATATAGTTCTGTTGAGCCAGATTTTGAGATGTATCATCCTTATCACAAAGAAATTACTGATGGCTATACATGTTGGCCAAGTCAATGACGTCAGGCACAGTGAACAAAATAAAAGGACACCTCCTTTATTCACATGTAGGAAGGACTTGCAGATGTTAGTTTACATCAAAGATAGTCTTGAGGAAGGAACAGCAGATGCTGGTTTGTAGGAAGGAACTGCAAATGCTGGCCATACACTTTAACCCCCCTTCCCATTCCCATATTAACCTTTCTGTCCTGGGCCTCCTCCATTGTCAGAGTGAGGCCAAATGTAAATTGGAGGAACAGCATCTCATTTTTCGCTTGGGCAGCTTAAACCCAGCAATATGAATATAATCATCAGTCTGAAGAAGGGTCACGACCAGAAATGTCACCTATTCCTTTTCTCCAGAGATGCTGTCTGGCCCGCTCGAGTTACTCCAGCTTTTTGTGTCTATCCTCTTTTATTCATGATCTTTTGCCTTAAATTACACTTGCACTCTATTAGATAGAAGTGCACTTGGAGGGGATGTGCAGTGAAATAAATGACCCATCTACATGTAGGTTCTGTCTTTGAATTGATACCGATATGTCATTTCAGGCCAGCATCTATCTTGTGCTTTAAAATAATCTAATGCAAGTAACATAAAGTGCACATTCGAGTATCGTTTCTGACAGGCAAAGGCCGTACAATAGATTAAAACTCCAACAAGACAATAAATTGCAAAGCTATTTATTAACCAAAAATTAAATTTAATTCTGACAAGTGGGCGGGATTGCATTTTGAGGTGTCAAATAAGGACATCTACAGTAAAGGGTTAGGCAATAAGGAATGTTGAGCAACAGAGATCTGTGGTCCAAGTTCATAGTTCCCGGAAAGAGGCAATGTGGGTGGTACAGAGGCTTTGACTCTAGACTTTAGAGATACAGCGCGAAAACAGCCCCTTCGGCCCACCGAGTCCAAACCGACCAATGATCACCCCGTATACTAGCACTATCCTACACACTAGGGACAATTTATAATTTTTTTTACCCAAGCCAATTAACCTACAAACCTGTTCGTCTTTGGAGTCTGGGAGGAAACTGGAGCACCCGGAGTAAACCCACGCGGCCACAGCGAGATTGTACAAACTACGCACAGACAGCACCTGTAGTCAGGATTGAACCCGGGTCTCTGGCGCTGTAAGGCCGCAACTCTACCTCTGCATGTGCCTTAAAAGGTCAGGGCATCGAACATAAGATAGGTTGTAACGCTGTAAAATACTGGTGAGGCAGCACTTGGAGTATTGTGTGCAGTTTAAAGATACCAAGTGGAAACAGGACCTTCGGCCCACCGTGTCCGCGCCGACCTGTGATCACCCGTACTCTAGTTCTACCCTACACACGAGGGACAATTTACAGAAGCCAAGTGGACCGATGAACCTGTACATCTTTGGAGTGTGGAAGGAAACCGGAGCACCCAGAGAAAACCCATGCGATCACAGGGATAACGTGCAAACTCCATACAAACGCGATAGAACCCATGTGTCTGGCACTGCAGCAGCACTACCACTGCGCCACTGTGCCGCCCAGTTCTATTCACTACACCAAAGGAAAATAAATTGTGAAGTCTACTATAGAGAGTGCAGAGGAGATACTCTGAGGTATTGCCTGGATTGGAAACATCAGTTATACGGAGAGATTTGATATGCTGTGTAAAACACAAAGCGCTGGAGTAGCTCAGCCAGGGCCATCTTAACGCATGGGCCTGACGGGCACTTGCCCGGGGGCCCACGAGCATTGGGGCCCCATGCTGATCTGTATATGTTAAGTGACTTGCAATAAATAAATACTACTTTAAAAATGTAGGTTCAATAAGTGCTTTTTTCGCAACATTTTCGGTCCCTAAGTGCTTCTCACAGCGATCTGTAAGTGCTTTTCGCAACAATGTAGCACCCTAAGTCCATCGCTAAGTGCTTTTCGGTAAGTGCTTTTCGCCGGCACGACAGGGGGGGGGGGGGGCTGGTAGGGAAAGGGGGGTGGGGGAGAGTAACGGTAGGGGCCCAGTACACTGCTTTGCCCGGGGCCCATAATGCTGTAAAAACGGCCCTGAGCTCAGCAGGTCACATATCTTCTCTGGAGGACATGGATAGGTGACCAATACTTCAGGTCAGAACCCTTCGTCAGACTGAAGTTTAGTGGAGAAAAGCTGGAAAAAAGTGGGGTAGTGACTAAGCCCAGCAAGTGATAGGTGGATACTAGGGTGGGGGGCAGATGGGTGGACAAAGGCTAGAGATGAAAAGTAGATAAAAGGGTGTCAGAAACGGAGAGAAATATAGAGCCAGAGGAGGGATAGGTTGGGCTTGTTCTCCCTAGCATGAGGCGAGCAAATGGGTGACATACAAGCTGCTGGAGGAACTCAATCATCAGGGGTTTCACAGGGGGTAAAGGAATCGTTGACATTGCAGGCTGAGGTATAACTTGATATGAGGAGCAGGGATAATACGGGCAGGACCTGCACAGTGAATGGTAGGGCTCTGGGGTGTTGTAGAGCAGAGGGATCTAGGAGTGTAGGTACATAGTTCCGTCAAAGTGACTTCACAGGCAGATAGGGTGGTCAAAACGGCTTTTGACACATTGGCCTTCATCAGTCAAAGTATTTTGTTTAGTTTGATTTAAAGAAGCAGGGTGGGAATCAGACAGCTTCCCCGTCAAGTCTGGAGTCAGGCAGGGTTGCCCTCTCTCCCCTGTCTTATTCGTCTGTTGTATTGAGCCCTTTGCCGAGCCCATCAGGAAGGATGCGAGCATAAGAGGAGTGACATTGCCAGGCAGTGGGGGCACTCAGGTCAAGGCCTCCCTGTACATGGACGATGTCGCCATCTTCTGCTCGGATCCAGGGTCGGTCCGCAGACTGATTAGCGTCTGCGACCAGTTTGAGTCGGCCACGGTGGCCAGGATAAACCGCAGGAAGAGCGAGGCCATGCTCTTTGGCAACTGGCCTGACTGATCTTCCATCCCCTTCACCATCAAGCCTGACTTCTTGAAGGTGCTGGGGATCTGGTTCGGGAAGGCTGAGGCGTGTGACAAGAATTGGCTGGAGCAGATAGCCAAAGTGGGGAAGAAGCTGCAGCTGGAAAGAGTGCAGCGAAGATTCATGAGGATGTTGACAGGACTTGAGTGCCTGAGCTATCGGGAGGGGTTGAGCACACTAGGACTTTATTCCTTGGAGTGCAGGAGGTGAGGGGAGATCTTATCAAGTTTGCACAAAATCATGAGAGGAAATCACGATAGGTAAATGCCCAGATTATGGGAATTGAGGCGGGAAAGATTTAATAGGAGCCTGAAGGGTAACCTTTTTAAACACAGGGTGGTGGGTGTATGGAACAAGCTGTTGGAGGAGGTAGTTAAGGCAGGCACTATCGTAATGTTTAAGAAACATTTAAAACAGGTTAATGCATTGGACAGGTTCAGAGGGATATGTGCCAAATGCAGGCAGGCTGGACCAGAGTATATGGGACATGTTGGTCGGCAAGGGCAAGTTAGTCCGAAGGGCCTGTTTCCACGCTGTGTGACTCTATAGAAAGACAAATGTTGCTCTCATGGTGGGGTTAACAAAATCATGAGGACATTGTTTTAAGATTAGAGTTTTAAAGGAGATCACAGAGGAACACACTGCCAGGGTTGGGGGTGGAGGCAGATGGGATAGTGGAATTTAAGAGGCTTTTCAATAGGCACGTGGATAAGCAGAGAATAGTGAGATATGAATCATGTGCAGGCAGAGGAGATCAGTCTAACTTGGAGTTTAGGATGGTACTGAAGATGCCGGTTTACACTGAAAATAGCCCAATATGCTGGAGTAACTCAGCAGGTCAGGCAGCATCTCTGGAGTAGATGATGTTTTGGGTTGGAACCCTTCTTCAGACTGAAAGTAGAGCTGGAGGGCGGTGTGGGGGAGAGGGGGGTATACTGGAGATGAGAAAAGGCCAGGACGAAGCAGGGCTGGCAACAGATGACCTCAGGAAAGGTGGAGATCATAATGGCCCATTATTTGCTGGTGCAGATGTGTTAACAAGATGAGTATAAGGATGCGACCATTGGAACTAGTAGGATGACTCGGGTGGGGGAGAGGAGAGGGGAGGGAATTCAGGAGATACTTGAAATTAGAGATATCAACGTTCATGCCTCTGGGTTGGAAGCTGCCCAAGCGAAACATCACCTACTCCTTTTCTGTAGGATTTTGCCTGACCTGCTGAGTTACTCCAGCATTTTGTGTCTATCTTCAGTCTAACTTGGCATCACGTTCAGTATAGACATTGTGGGCCGAAGAGCCTGTTCTTGTGCTGCACTGTTCTATTTTCTTAGTGAGGGAAGTCCAATGCTTTCCCTGGAAAGAGTGTTTGAATCTCTGGAAGGCAACAGGCAGGAGGTAACAGGACCATTATTGCACACAAAAAAGAAACCAATTCACATCTGAATTTGAAATATTTATTTTTCATTATTCTCATAATGAGAAGCTGCTGCAACATAAGGCCATAAGGCAGACAAACAGAATTCGGCCATTCAGCTCATGGAGTTACTCCGCCATTCAATCATGGCTGATCTATCTTTCCCCCTCAACCCCATTCTCCTGCCTTCTCCCCGTAACCTATGAAACCCATACTAATTAAGAACCTGTCAATCTCCGCTTTCAAAATACCAAACGACTTGGCCTCCACAGCCGTTTGTGCCGATGAATTCCCCAGATTCAACACCATCTGCCTAAAGAAATTCCTCCTTGTCTCCATTCTAAAGGTACGTTCTTTTATTCTGAGGCTGTGCTCTCTGATCCTAGACTCTCCCACTACTGGAAACATCCTCTCCACATCCAATCTATCCATAGGAGGCACTTGCGCCTATTCAATCCCATTCCCTCCTCACTCCCTACCTCCAGCTTCACAATTCACAACTGTTCAATCCTATTATCTCACACCTTCTGTTTTCATCCCTGGCTTTGTCCACCATATTTTATTTTTTATTGATTAGTAAGGGTGTGAAAGGTTACACAGAGAAGGATGGAGAATGGGGTTGAGAGGGAAACATAGATCAGCCATGATCGAATGGCGGAGTAGACTCAATGGGCAGAATGGCCTAATTTTGCTCCTATGTCTTATGGTCTTATCTAAGTTAACATCTCCCAATGTAGTCTGCTTTCAACTTTTCTTTAGTTTAGTTTGGAGATCCAGCACAGAAACAGGCCCTTCGGCCCACTGAGTCCGCACCGACCAGCGATCGCCGTACACTAGCACTACCCCAATGCACACGGGATTGTTTATAATTTTTACCAAAGCTAGTTAACCTATAAACCTGTACGTCTTTGGAACGTGGGAGGAAACCAGAGCACCTGAAGAAAAGCCGGTCACAAGGAAACCGTACACACTCTGTACAGACAGCACAGGATCAAACCCGTGTCTCCAGCACTGTATGGCAGCAATTGTACCACTGAGCCACCCTCCCCTCCACCCCCCCCTCCCTCCCCTCCCTCCCTCCCCTCCCCAACCCCCCCCCCCCCCCGCCCACCCCGCCTTGTTCTGTTAACACTCCTGTCACGTTTCTGGCAACTTTACAATGTCAGAGGTGCAAAAATAAATGAAAGGACTTGTTGTTATAAAAAACAAGCCATAAACGCGACCTGCTTCACTCAATGTCAGATTTGTCATTTTCCAGCACAAAGCCAAGAACCCCATTCCATTTCCGGCTAATTGATTGCTTCAATCCCCACCCCCTGCATTTTGCAACAGTTAATTGCAGTTGTAAATGTATGCAAATTAGCGTTATTTTTAGATTTTTTTTGTGTGGCCATTAGAGATTCCCAGAGCAATCAATCACGGCAATTAACATTGAGTGTGAAGTATTTGTATAAGCATCAAGGAGCCTTCAGAGGTGTAAATCGACTAGTTATGGACAGACCTCATCAAGGTGGTGATTAAAGGAAGTACGAGACTGGAATATTAAAGCAGTTTCCCAAACTGAAACAGCCATCGTCTCTTCAACGGGAGTTAACGACACAGAGGCAGCTTAGAGTCTCTTTCCCAGAGTTGGGGAATTGAGAATCAGACGATATAGGTTAAAGGTGAAGGAAAGATTTAAGAGGAACCTGAGGGGTAACTTTTTCATTCGGCGTGGAAACAGGCCCTTCGGCCCAACTTGCCCACACCGCCCAACATGTCCCATCTACACTAATGGCACCTACCTGTATTTTACCCATATCCCTCAAAACCTATCCTATCCATGTACGTCTAAATGTTTCTTAAACATTGTCCCTGCCACGACTACCTCCTCCGACAGCTCGTTCCATACACCCACCATCCTGTGAAAAAGTTACCCCTCAGGTTCCTATTAAATCTTTCCATCACCATTAACCTGTCCTCTGGTTCTCCATTCCCCTACTCTGAGCAAGAGACTCTGTGCATCTACCAGATCTATTCCCCTCATGATTTTGTACACATCTATAAGACCACCCCTCATCCTCCCAAATTGCAACACATCGCATTTTCCTGTATTAAATTCCAACAACCATTCTCAGCCCACCTGCCCAACCGATCAAGATTCTACTGCACTTTTGAAAAATGGTGTCTAATGGCAGGAGGAAATATATTGTGTGGCAGTGTATAATTTAGTTTAGTTTAGAGCCTCATTGAGGACCGAGGCTCTGTTTGTACGTTCTCCTTGTGACCTCGTGGGCTTTCACCGGGTGCTCCGGTTTCCTCCCATATTCCAAAGAAGTACAGGTTTGTAGTTTAATTGGCCTCTGAAATTTGTCCCTCGTGTGTAGGATAGTGATACTGTATGCGATCATCACTGGTCAGCATGGACTTGGTGGGCCGAAGGGCCTGTTTCAATGATGTATCTCTAAAATCTAAATACTAAACTGGAAGCAAGAAAAGACCAGGACAAATCAGCCATCTACTTTCACTCTGTAGTAGGGTTTCAACCCAAAATGCCACCTACCCTTTTTCTCCAGAAATACTATCTGACCCACTGAGTTACTCCAGCACTTTGTGTTCATCTTTGTTATAAACCAGCGTCAGTAGTTCCTTCCTATCACAGGGGTAAATTAAATGTAGGTTCAAATATAGGTCAAAACAAGCTTGACTCGCTCCAGATTCTGAATGTACGGTTCATATATTACATTAAATGAAGCCACAGGGAATTGAATGAGGATTAGGAAAAACAAGAATGGATTTGTATAGCGCCTGTACACATTGCCAGAGCACCCTAAGGGGCTTTTCATTCACTCAACTGCTAAAGTTGTCACTTTTATGGAGGCAAAGTTAATTTGATTAACAATGACATTTGTTCAGTAAATGAGATTGTGTTGGTTAGTGATGTGATTTATTTGATTGGAGCATTTGAAGGCACTGGGCCTGTACTGTGAATGTGGAGAGGATGTTTCCATGAGAGGGAGAGTCTGGGCCATAGCCTCAGTATAAAAGGATGTACCTTTGGAAAGGAGATGTGGAGGAATTTCTTTAGTCAGAGGATAGTAAATCTGTGAAACTCATTGCCACAGATAGTTGTGGAGGCTGAGAACAGGTGTCAAGGGTTATGGGGAGAAGGCAGGAAAATGGGATTAGGAGGCAGAGATCAGCCATGTTTGAACGGCGGTGTAAACTTGATGGGCCAAATGGTCTAATTCTACTCCTATAACGTGAACTTGTGAACTTGTGAACTTATGAAGCTTGAAAGGATGCACAAAAAGTTTTGTATATTTTAGTGAAAATTTTTAGCGTCGGGGCGGTCGAAGCTCCTGCGGCTTTAGAGCTCCTGGTCGGTCCCTAAGCATGAGCCGTGAGCTCCACGATGTAAAGTCCGTAGGCTCCTGCGGTTGGAGCTCCAAAGTCGATCCCTGACAGGGACTGCTAGCTCCACGATGTAAAGTCCTGCAGGCTTCCTCAGTTGGAGCTCCTGAAGTCGATCCACAGCAGAGGCCGCCAACTCCACGATGTTAGGCCGCAGTGCGGACGGAGATACGATACGGGAAACAAATCGCATCTCCGTCAAGGTAAGAGATTTAAAAAAGTCTCCTCCAACCCTCCCCCCCCCCCCCCCAACCCCCCACATAAAACAAGCTAAAGAACACTAAAACATACATTTAACATACTAAAATACAACAAAGAAGGGAAAGGACGAGACAGACTGTTGGCCAGGCAGCCATTGTGGATGCCACCCCCCTCCCCCCCCCCCCCCCCCCCCCCCCCCCAGCACCCGAAGCATTTGTACAGGTCAACCACTGATTTTCCAGCAACTGGTGGTCCGTCACCTCCTTTAATCTGGATACAATTACAAGAGCACACGTGAAATTCACCCCCAGAAGTCCCCCCCAAAGATGTGCCACCCTGGCCGGGCCAGGGGGCCGATCTTGACCTCATCAGGACCTCCGCGGCCGATCGGCAGGTCGGTTTTGCCCCCTGCGTCCGGGGTTTTGGGACTCCCGCCCGGCCGGAGTCGGCAGATCCGTTCCCATAGCCGACTTCCAAGGCCGGATTCGCGGGCCGGTATCTTGGCCCCCGGTGGCCTAGGTTCCTTTCTGTTGGTCCGGCAAAAGGGATAATCCGGAAAGGCTCTGGAACCAAGGGTGCCGGATAATCGACGGGGGACCGGAATCTCTGCCTGAAAGATGCTGCATGACTTGTGGACTTGTAGGTAACGCACGCATTTTCTGGTTTTATTTCTGTGACCACTCCCACGACCCTGGCAATCAGTAATGAATAAGTAAAATACATCCTGTGGTTCCCACTGGTCATTACTTGGTTAGAGAAAAATGCACTGGAAATAGCTGAAAAGTCAAAAACAAATCAAATGACATATTTCTCCATCGCTGCTCCCACCCTATGGAACTCACTACCCCAAACCGTCAGAGACTCCTCCTCACTCACCACATTCAAAACATCACTGAAGTCTCACCTCTTCAACACTGCCTTCAACCACTGAAGGTCACCTCATCCTCTGTCTCCTTTCTCTGTTCGTTTACTTATTTATCTATTTATTCACTTCTCTATGTTCTAGAAATCCCTGTAAAGCGTCTTTGAGTGTTTGAAAAGCGCTATATAAATGTAATGCATTATTATTATTATTATTATATTACAAAGTTGACAGCTCTAGATGTTGACATTTCAGCAATTGGAGAGGTCAGATCTTTGGATTTCTGGCATTACTTGAGCTGCCAAAGTAGAGGGCGATTTTGCTGTCTGCATGAAACAACTGATCACCCATGAATAAAAATTCTGAGCTCTTTAACATTCTCGCTTCTGCTCGGCGTGGCTGTGAGACAGTTAGCGCGGACTGTTGGGGCTTCACAGACATGAGATGCTCTTAATAAGATGACACTGAGGGATAGGGGTATACTATAATGTCTGCATCTTGATGGATCAACACACACTGGCTACCAATACCGAGCAATCACCCCACTGGCAATGAGGGAAAGGGAGAGATGGAGATGGAGACGAAGAGAGAGGAAGAAAGAGAGGGAGAGGAAGAGAAGGTAAGAAAAAGGGGGGGGGAGAGAGGGGGAGGGGGAAGAGGGGGAGGGGGAAGAGGGGGAGGGGGGAAGAGGGGGAGGGGGGAAGAGGGGGAGGGGGAAGAGGGGGAGATGGGAGAGGGGGAGGAGGGAGAGGGGGAGGAAGGAGAGGGGGAGGAGGGAGAGGGGAAGGAGGGAGAGGGGAAACGAGGACGGGAAGAATAGGGGAGAGAAGGGGACGGGGAAGAGAGGGGGACAGGAAGGGGGAGGAGAGGTAGACGGGTAGGGGAGGAAGAGAGGAGGGAGATGAGGGAAAAAGTGGGGGAGGAGGGACAGAAAGTGTGTGGGAGGAAGGGAGGGAGAGAAAAAGTGGGAAAGGGGGAGGAGAGGGGGAGGAAGGGTTTTGAATGGAGCTGTTTTCAAACCATGTTGTGATGCATTCCGATAAAATACTTTCTTGGGCGCATCTGTAGAACTTGGTGAGAGTTGTTGAGGAGATGCCAAATTTCTTAAGCCTTCCAAGGAAGTTGAGGCATTGGTGTGCTTTCTTGGCCATTTGATGTTGAGTGCAGGGTATATCTTGATGAGAAAGGATGGCCTGCTTTTTTTGTCTTTCCATCAGAACCTTATAAAGTGGTGGCACGGTGGCGCAGCGATAGAGCTGCTTCCTTACAGCACCAGGGACCCGCTTTCGATCCTGACTACGGGTGCTGTCTGTATGGAGTTTGTACGTTCTCCCTCTGACTGCATTGGATTTTCTCCAGGTGCTCCGGTTTCCTTCCACATCCCAAAGACGTACAGGTTTGGAGTTGATTTGGCTTTGGTTAAATTCTAATTTGTCCCCAGTAGTAGGATAGTGCTCGCATACGGGGTGATCTCTAGTCAGCACGGACTCGGTGGGCCGAAGCCAGGGCCTGCTTCCACACTGTATCTCGAAAGTCTAACGTACAATCCATCAAAAGCCACTTCTTCTGGATCAATAATCACTTTGCTGTCATAGCCTCGTACAGCATGGAAACTGTCCCTTCGGCCCATCTCATCCATGCCGACCAAGATGCTCCCATCTAAGCTAAAGTAATTCTTCCTCATTTCCATTAAGACACATTGGTTGAGTGGAGTTGAGTTGAGTTGAATTTATTGCCATGTGCCCCAGCTTTTGTTGCGTGCTAACCAGTCAGCAGAAAGACAATCAAGCCATCCAATAGTGTAGATATATGATAGAGGGAACAACTTGAGCAATGTTTAGTGCAAGATAAAGTCCAGTAGAGTCTGAGGGTCTCCATTGTAGTAGCACAGAACTGTTCTCAAGTTGTTGGTAGGATGGTTCGGTTGCCTGATAAAAGTTGGGAAGAAACTGCCCCTGTATCTGGAAGTGTGCAATTTCACCCTTCTATACCTCTTGCATGATAGGACAGTGAAGAAGAGGGAGTGGCCAGGGTGCGACTCGTCCTTGATAATGCTGGTGGCCTTGCCGAGGCAGCGTGAGGTGTAAATCGAGTCAATGGGAGGGAGGTTTGTTTGTGTGATGGCCTGGGCTGTGTCCACAAATCTCTACAATTTCTTGTGGTCTTAGACGGAGCATTTCCCAAACGACGGGCCTGTTTCTGCGCTGTATCTCTAAATCTAAAAATCAAACCATGCTGTGATGTATCTCAATAAAATGCTTACTCAGGCGCATCTGTAGAAGTTGGTGAGAGTTGTTGGGCACATGCAGACTTCCTAAGCCTTCTGAGGAAGTAGAGGCATTGGTGCTTGTATAGCATCTGCCTGTAAGTAGTTCTCACAAAATGCTGGAGTCAGCATCTAGGTGCTGCCTGACTTGCTGAGTTACTCCAGCATTTTGTGATACCTTCGATTTGTTCCAGCATCTGCAGTTAATTTCCTACACAACTTGCCTGTAAGTAGTAATAAATATAGTCCAGAACACAGAACAGTACAGCAAATTACTGTTGTTCACTGAGTCACAGCATGGAAACAGGCCCTTCAGCTGATCTCATCCATGCAAAGCAAGATGCTCCATCTAAACCAGTCCGATTAGCCTGCATTTGGTCCATATTTCTCCGAACCTTTCCTTTTCATGTACCTGTTGAAGTCTTCGAAATGTTTACATTGTAACGGTCTCAACTACCTCCTGTGGCAGCACATTCCATATAACTAGCACCCTCGGAATGGAAAAATCTTTCCCCTCTCACTTTAAACCTATGTCCCCTTGTTCTTGATTCCCCTACCTGGGTAAAAGACTGTGCATTAACCCTATCTATTCCCCTCATGATTCAATGCACCTCAAAGGTGGCATCACAGGTAGATAAGGTGATCAAGAAGGCTTTCAGCACATTGGCCTTCATCAGTCAGGGTATAGAAATTGGGATGCTACATTACAGATGTACAAGGCATTGGTGAAGCCACATTCGGAGTATTGTATTCAGTTTTGGCCAACTTGCTGCAGAAAAGATGTTAAGCTAGAAAAGGGTGCAGAGAAGATTATCGAGGATCTTGCCAGGACTTGAGGCCCTGAACTAAAGGGAGAGATTGGGCAGGCAAAGACTTTGAATGAAGGAAGAAGAGCTGTGATTTTATAGAGGTATAAATGATCAGGAATAGATAGGGTAGATCATTAGAACTTTTACCCAGAGTAGGGGGATCAAGAACTAGAGGATATAAGTTTAAAGTGTGAGGGGAAAAGATTTAATAGGAACCCGAGGGGCAGCTTTTTCACGCAGAGTGTTGGATATCTGGAATGAGCTGCTAAAGGAGGTAGTTGAGGCAGTTACTTTAACAACATTTAAAAGACATTTGGACAGGTATATGGACAGAAAAATCGAGAGGGATAAGGGTTAAATGTGGGAAAGTGGGACTTGTGTAGATGGCGGCACATTGGGCTGTGTGGGCAAGTTGGGCCAAAGGGTCTGATTCTGTGTTAGAAACATAGAAACATAGAAAATAGGTGCAGGAGTAGGCCATTCGGCCCTTTGAGCCTGCACCGCCATTCAATACGATCATGGCTGATCATCCAGCTCAGTAACCTGTACCTGCCTTCTCTCCATACCCCCTGATCCCTTTAGCCACAAGGGCCACATCTAACTCCCTCTTAAAAATAGCCAATGAACTGGCCTCAACTACCTTCTGTGGCAGAGAATTCCACAGACTCACCACTCTCTGTGTGAAGAAATGTTTTCTCATCTCGGTCCTAAAAGACTTCCCCCTTATCCTTAAGCTGTGACCCCTAGTTCTGGACTTCCCCAACATCGGGAACAATCTTCCTGCATCTAGCCTCTCCAACCCTTTAAGAATTTTATATGTTTCTATAAGATCCCCCCTCAGTCTTCTAAATTCCAGCGAGTATAAGCCTAGTCTATCCAGTCTTTCTTCCTTCACGTGTTGTATGACTCCGTGACTCTATGACTCCTATGGCTGTATGACTCTTTGATTCTATGACTATGTCTCTATATCCCTATGTCTCTATGACTCTATGACTCTGTGACTATTATCTCTGTAAGATAATCCCTCATCCACCTATGCTCTGAGGAATAACACCAGAATCACCAAGCTCATGAGGAAGGCTGGCTCCATCCTGGGGGGAGGAGTTGGATTCATTGGAGGCGGAGCCACCTGGACAATACACCTCACACCCTCCGAGACACAATGGTCAACCTGAGGAGCACGTCCAGCAACAGACTGGTTCCACCAAGGTGCAGCACAGAACGCCACAGGAGATCCTTCTTCCCTGTGGCTATCAAATTGTACAACTCCTCCCCCTTCTACCATGGGATAGACTAACCCCCTCCCCATCTTTGCACATCCCTCACCCTGGACTTTTCCACTGGATCATTTAATTTCATGTTTGTACAATATTACCTATGTGCTGTGCAATAACTGGTCACTTAAATTTCATTATTATTATAATGCACATGACACGTTTAATACAATGTAACTGTATATCTTGACTGGTGGCAGACCAATTTCCCTCTGGGATAAATAAAGTGGTATCGTATCGTATCATGAAAAGTTCCAGCCTGCTCAACCTCCCCCTGCAGCTCAAGCCGTCAAATCCTGGTAACATTTGTGCCTTCTTTACCAAGACTGCTTCCTTGATGTGCCAGGCTAGCTAAATCCTCGTCCACCTGTTTAATAGGCTTTCCAAGCTCTTCGGTACATTGATATTCTGCATTCAGTCGGGCATCAGAGAACAGATGCAAAGTAATTGACCTGAGGAGTAGAGTGCACGGAAGATGCTACACATCTCAATTTAGTTGGAGGTGAGATCAACTTGTGAGAAATTTTGATGGAATTTTCTCGATGCAGTGCAGAAAGTGCACGCTTTTAAGTTTAATTTAGTTTAGTTTAGAAATACAGCATGGAAGCAGACCCTTCAGTCCACCACGTCTATGCGGACCGTCAATCACCCCTTCACGTTAGTTCTCTGTTATCCCACTTTCTCATCCACTCCCTACACATGAGGTGCAATTTTGCAGAGGCCATTTAACCTACAATCCCATATGTCTTTAGGATATGGGAAGAAACTGAAGGAGCTATTCCCAAACAATCTTACCTCAGTCTGAAGAAGGGTCTCGACCCAAAACGTCTCCCATTCCTTCTCCCCAGAGATACTGCCTGTCCCACTGAGTTACTCCAGTATTTTGTGTCTGTCTTCGATTGACCTCAGTTGGATTTGTTTCCCAAACTTATTGTGTACAGTTTTGGTCTCCTAATTTGAGGAAGGACATCCTTGTAATTGAGGCAGTGCAGCATAGGTTCACGAGATTGATCCCTGGGATGGCGGGACTATCATATGAGGAAAGATTGAAAAGACTAGGCTTGTATTCACTGGAGTTTAGAAGGATGAGAGGGGATCTTATAGAAACATATAAAATTATAAAAGGACCGGGCAAGCTAGATGCAGGAAAAATGTTCCCAATGTTAGGCGAGTCCAGAACCAGGTGACACAGTCTTAGAATAAAGGGGAGGCCATTTAAAACTGAGGTGAGAAAAAACTTTTTCACCCAGAGAGTTGTGAATTTGTGGAATTCTCTGCCACAGAGGGCAGTGGAAGCCAAATCACTGGATGGATTTAAGAGAGAGTTAGATAGAGCCCTGGGGGCTAGTGGAATCGAGGGATATGAGGAGAAGGCAAGCACGGGGTATTGATTGGGGACGATCAGCCATGATCACACTGAATGGCGGTGCTGGCTCGAAGGGCCGAATGGCCTCCTCCTGCACCTATTTTCTATGTTTCTATGTTTCTATGCTGTGGTTTGGCACTTACATAACTTGGCCACTTGACACTGCATCTGGTGAAGGTATGGAGGAACAGCTCTGTGTAAGCCTGTCAGAGGGCCAGAGGTCCATTCTTTATCTGTCCACAGTGTAAATAAGCTGTGGGAATGCACCCATATGAAAGCTGTGACTGAGCAGCATGTTTGTAAATCTAAAACTATTTCATGAGAAAGGAAGTGAAGGGTCATGAAGAATACAAGAGTTTACCACAGGGGACCAGAGACTTGACTCTCAGACTTTAGACATGCAGCGTGGAACCAGGCCCATCTGCCCACAACTTCCACGCCGATTAGCAGCCACCCCATAAACTAACACTCTCTCACACACTAGCTCCTTCCAGGACCGCAAAAAATTGCAGAGAATTGTGGGCACAGCCCATAACCATCACATAAACCAACCTCCTTTCCGTTGACTCCATTTACACCTCATGCTGCCCTGGCAAGGCCACCAGCACAATCAAGGACCAGTCTCACCCTGGACACTCCCTCTTCCCCCTTCTCTCATCAGGTAAGAAGTATAGAATTGTGAAAACGCACACCCCAGGGACAGCTTCTTCGCAGCAATCATCATCAAGATACTAAACTATCCTGAACCAACAAACCTCCATCGAAAACCGACAACTAGAGATCAGTCTTGATCTACTATCTACCTGATTGGAGACCTTCAGGCTATCTTTGATCAGACTCTTCTGGACTTCATCTTGCACCATATATTATTCATGTTATTCCCTTTATCATGTAATGTACCCTGTGGATGGCTCGATTGTAATCATGTGTTGTCTTTCTGCTGACCGGTAGCACGTAACAATAGCTTTTCACTGTACCTCGGTACACGTGACAATAAACTAAACTAAACTAAAGGGACAATTTACAAAAGCCAAGTATCCTACACACCTGCACGGTTTTGGCGTGTGGAGCACCCACGGTCACAAGAGGAACGTACAAACTCCGTACAGACAGCACCCATGGTCAGGATCAAACACGAGTCTCTGGTGCTGTCAGGTAGCAACTCTACCGCTGTGCCACAGTGCCGCCCACTATGGGTGCAGGATATTGCTTGGTTTAACTGAGGAGTTCTGTCCAAAATTCTTCAGAACTAAGTAATAGATGAACTTCCAAGAGTCTAGCGGAAAGGGTCTGATAAGGGTAACATTAAACAAATTGTGGGGCGGCACAGCAAAGTTGCTGCCTTACAGCGCCAGAGACCCGGGTTCAATCCTGACAGCAGGTCCTAGAACATAAGAACTTAAGAAGTTTCATTGTTGCTTTCCCAGTACATATGACAATTAAACACTCTTGACTTTTGATTTGACTCGCGCAAGGTCTTTGGGATCTGGACAGTTTTTGAAGTATTGGGTCTTTCCTGAGATTAAAAATAACCCTAAATTCCTCTCTGCAAGCTGCAATTGTATTCTGTAAAATATAAATATCGAAGTTTCCAAATTTTTTTTTTTTGGAGATTTGCAAGGAACTTCAGTGGGAATATAAACTTTTACAAAAATAAACATTGTGGGAAAAATTAGATTCCCACATCTGGGGTTAATAGAAAGTTTACTTGTTATTTTGGCAATGGAACGGAGAACAGATCAGAGGTCACACACTTCCTGTAGTTACGCCACCAGTTTAGAAACTGATTCCACAATCCCCTGGAAAAATGTGAAAAATGTTGTACAAAATTGCCTCCAAGGTTTCTCACCGTGCCTCTGGGCTTAAAGGCAAAGTTTGAGGCTGACACGGGAGAACAATGATGGGTTTTCTTTGAAATGTGTAAGATTCTGAGGGGGCTTCACAGACCAGATGTGGAGCTGATGTTTCCCTGGGTGGGTGACGCTTCACTTCAGTGCTTCTCTCTTAGGAAGAGGGGTCAATGACACAAGGCTGAGATCAGGAAGGATTACTTCCCTCAGGGAATTTGTGAATCTTTGGAATCCTCCAGCCCAGACGGCTGTGGAGTCATTATGAGAATAACCTAATTGGTTGAATGGTTCAACCAATTAAAAGCTTTTTATTTAGGGTGACACGGTGGCGCAGCGGTAGAGTTGCTGCCTTGCAGCGCCAGAAACCCTGGTTCGATCCCGCGTACGAGTGCTGTCTGTAGGGAGTTTGTATGTTCTTCCTATGACTGCGTGGGTTTTCCCCAGACGCTCTGGTTTCCTCACACATGCCAAAGCTGTACAGGTTTGTAGGTTTATTGACTTTGGTAAAAATTGTAAATTGTCCCTGGTGTGTAGGATAGTGCTAGTGCATGGGGTGATCATGGAGAACGCGGACTCGGTGGGCCAAAGCGCCTGTTTCCTCGCTGTATTTCTAAAGTCTAAAGTTAAGTCTATTGTCACGTGCATCAAGATATAGTGAAATACTTTTTTTTGTATACAGCTCAACAAGATTATCACCATACATAAGCACAATCCACTGGTTAGCGCAGAATGTACTCAACAGCCCGCCGAGTCCATATGCAAGAGGTGCCATTTTGGCACTATTTTACAGTTCCAACTGCAGCTGCCCACAAAGGACATTTGCAGCCATCGCCTCCATTCTGGCCATCCTCGAACCATTGTCCCTCTCCTTGCACAGCACGAAACATCACCCATTGCTTTTTTCCAAAGATGCCGCCTGTCCCGCAGAGTTACTCCAGCATTTTGTGTCTATCTTCGGTTTAAACCAGCAACTGCAGTTTCTACCTACACACCTCTTCTACCCTTCTTCCCCCAGGGGGCGCCTCCCGCAGCCGACCTTGAGGGCGTGGAAGGTAAGATCTCCCCGGTTCTTCTCACCTGCCTTTTGTCCAGTGTCCGCCGCCATCTCCTCTCTGTGGCTTCCCTCTCTAGATGGGTTCCCAGTTGCATGGTACACGAGCCAGGCCTGCAGTGCTGGAGGAACTCAACAAGTCAGGCAGCATCTCTGGAGACCATGAATTAGTGAAGTTTCTGGTCAGGATCTTCCTTCGGATTGCGGTGGGCGGGAAAGAAAGCTGAGAAATTGTTGGATACGTGACAAGGCTTGGCGAATGATCAAACACAAGGTGCTGGAGTGATTCAGCTGGTCAGCGACCACATCTGGAGGATATGGTTTGGTTGTGACCCGAAATATTGTCCAGGTTTAGGTTTAGGGTCATTATTGTCACATGTGCCGAGGTATAATGAAAAGTTTTGTTTTGTATGCCTGTCCATTCGAATCAGATATACCATAATTTACAATGAAAACACAAAGTACTTGTGCTATAACTCCAGGATAAGCACTCAGCTAAGAAAACCAAGCCCAAAATCAAAGCATTATCTTACTATCTAACTGAATATACCAACCTTTGCTAAGGACAATAAATAACTCTGTATGCAAAAAAAAAAGCTACCTACATCTTAACTAGCTCTTAAAAAATAATCCTTTTAGATGCAAGTATATCATTGGGATTATCGAGTGCACGCCTCCCTTCACTGGTATTTCATTGAGTTAGACCCACATCATCTCAGGCAGGCTCAACAGTTGGTTCTGACATCCCAAGACAACCCCCTCATCACCTGCACTACCGGTTAGTACTAAAAAAAGGAAGCTGCAGCCAATTAGCTCACTCTAACAAATGCTAAACACCTGCATTCTACCTTCCACTAATCCTAGCCCAGCATTAAACCTGTACCACAAATATCATCCTTGCATAAGACCGGGACACACTTACACAGACTACCATTATAAAGAAATACACATACTGCGTGTCATCTATAATACTAAAACTCTTGTTTGTTTGTGACTGAACTTCAGCCAAAACTGTACCAGATAGCATAACATTTTTAGGCCCACCTTATTCACTGTCATCGCTTTAATGGTAAAAAATGGTAGTTTTATTGAAATTGGTGTTATATTTTTTACGTTATTCACATTTTAATGGTTTTAAAAACCAGCGCATGCGCAGTTGGGGCTGGTCCTCATCTAAGATGGCCGCCAGACCAGCGTCTACAATTACGTAAGATGGCCGCCAGGTGACTACGCGTGCGCAGTTGGAAGGTCGTCATTTTCGTCATCCTACTTCCCGCCAGACGCCCGTTTGGTTCCATGGCCCTCCATCAGCGGCCGTTTCCACCGATGGCGGTGTCGACAAGGGCCGCTGCCACCGACAGCCCCATCGCGACTTCAGAAAGATGGTGGCCGCTCTCCTCCTCCTCCTCCTCCTCATGCTCCGCCATGTTGTGCGCGCCTCCCAGCTCGGCCAGGTCACAGCCGGCACCACACTCCGGAGCTGCCTCCTCCTCCCTCCACGCACGGATTGTGGTAAGTGGCTTTCGCCGCCAACGGGTCCGCGGAGGGGAGTGGGCGTGGGGGCCGAGTGGGCGGAGGGGAGGGTGGGGGTAGGAGGGGAGAGGAGAGAGTGGGAAGGAGGGGGTGGGGGGAGGAGAGAGTGTGAGTGAGGGGGAAGGGGTGCAGGGTGGGAAATATGGGGGGATGGGGGAGAGTGAGAGTGAGGGTGGGGGAGGAGAGAGTGAGGGAGAGGGGATGAGGATGGAGAGAGTGGGGGTGGGGGGGAGAGTGGAGCTGGGGAGAAGGGCAGGCTGGGGTGGGGAGGAGGGAAGAGTGGGGATGAAGGACAGTGGGGGTGGGGAGGGGGAGGCGTGGGGGAAGGGGAACAGTGGGGGGTGGGGGCGGGGGAGGGGGTGGTGTTGGGGGGAAGAGAGATTGGGTTTAGGGGAAGGGGACAGTGGCGATGAGGAAGAGGGGAGACTGGGGGAAAGAGAGAATGGGGGTGGGGAGAAAGGGGGGTGGGGAGAAAGGGG
Source organism: Rhinoraja longicauda (assembly GCF_053455715.1). Lineage (NCBI taxonomy): Eukaryota > Metazoa > Chordata > Chondrichthyes > Rajiformes > Arhynchobatidae > Rhinoraja > Rhinoraja longicauda. The sequence goes on along the minus strand of NC_135966.1, from coordinate 35,205,755 downwards.
GGTGGGGGAAAAGGGGGGTGGGGAGAGTGAGAGTGGGGGTGGTGGGGGAAGAGTGGGGCTGGGGAGGAGGGCAGGGTGAGGTGGGGCGGAGGGAAAAGTGGTGGAAAGTGGGGGTGGGGAGGAGGGAATATTGGGGTGGGAGGAGTGTGGGGTGCAGGCAGGGAGAGTGGGGGAGGGGGGAATAGGTGTGGGGATGGGGGAATGGGGGTGGAGGCAGGGGTGGGGGGAGTGGGGGTGGGGGCAGGGGAGGGGCCAGTGAGGGTGCGTAGGGGGGGATGGGTGGGTCAGTGTGGGGAGGAGGGTGGGATAAGGGGGATTGAGTGGGGGGTTTGAGGGTGCTACACCAATACAGGAGAGGCTTTGGGTCCTGGGCTCCTCAGTCACACCCTCTCCCCTTCCCTGTCCCCCCTCTACGAGGAACGGGACCACTTGGTCTGGTTATATTATTATAAATCGCCCGTTAATTCGAACATCAACTCTGCTTGGCCTTTCCATTTGTTCCTACATATACCATTCCATCCTTATATTTCGATCAAATACTCAATGGTTTAATTGTTTAATAATAATGGTTTAATAATATCCTTATATTTCGATCAAATACTCAATGGTTTAATCGATCAAATACTCAATGGTTTAATACATTGGTGGGGCCATACTTAGAGTATTGTGTTCAGTTTTGGTAACCCTGCTGTAATGGCACCCTGCTATAGGGGCAGCACAATGGCACAGCGGTAGAGCTGCTGCCTTATAGCACCAGAGACCAGGGTTGGATCCTGACCATGGATGCAGTCTGTACGTTATTTGCATGCTGTCCCTGTGACGAAGTGGGTTTTCTCTGGGTGCTTCGGTACGATAGTCCTAGTGTATGGGTGATCATTGGTCGGCACGGACTCGGTGGGCTGAAGGGCCTGTTTCCATGCTGTATCTCTGAATTAAACTAAACCAAGCAAGGATGTCATTAAGCTGGAAAGTTTGGGGTGAAGATTTATGAGGATGTCGCCAGGAGTTGAAAGTCGTGAGCTATAGGGAGACATTAGGCAGTCTAGGACTTTATTCTTTGGAGTGCGGGAGGCTCAGGGGTGATTTATAGAAATGTATAAAATCGTCAGCAGAATAGATAGAGTGAATGCACAGAATATTTTACCCAGGGTAGGGAAATCAAGAACCAGAGGACTTAGGTTTAAGGTGGGAGGGAAAAGATTTAATAGGGCATAGCTATAAGATGAGAGGGGGAAGGTTTAATGTTCATGTGCGGGGCAAGTTATTTACCCAGAGGATGGTGGAGGCCTGGAAAGCATTGGCAAGCCTGGTGGTGGAGGTAGATACAATAGTGGCATTTAAGAGGCTTTTAGATAAGCACTTGGAAGTGCAGGGAATAGAGGGAGATGGATCATTCACAGGCAGATGAGATCAGTTCCGGTAAGCATCATGTTTGGCACAAACATTGTGTGCAGTAGGGCCTGTTCCTGTGCTGCACAGTTCTATGTTCTATTACACTATGTCCTCTCACATTATGGACTTCCAACCCATTAGGTGCAGCACAACCTTTAAAAAAATAATGGAAGGTGAAAGGAATATGAAACATCCAGCAAAAATGACGTTCAATGTGATTGCCGTGAGATTATTTTAGGAAGAAAGAAAGTTTTCTGTTGTTAAAGCAATGTGTATATCCTCCAGAAGTCATGCTGAGAATGCATACTGCTTCCAAGGTGACAGATTGTAAAAGCACTTTAAATTAGAGCTCAGATCTAATGAGGTTTAATGCAGAGTGAGATTTCTAATGCGAAACCCCACTGTTTTAAGTCATGGAGTCATAGAGTCATAAAGTCATACTGTGTGGAAAAGGCCCTTCGGCTGAACTTGCACATACAGACCAACATATCCCATCTACACTAATCCCACCTGCCGGCGTTTTGGACCATATCCCTCTAAACCTGCCCTATCCACGTACCTGTCTAAATGTTTCTTAAACGTTGCAATAGTGCCTGCCTCAGCTAACCTCTTCTGGCAGCTCCAGAAGACCTTCTCCTGCTCCTAACTCTATTCTTCCGATGTTCCAACAACATGTTCCTTGCTTCGAGCTACGTTCTACCTGCCATCTGCCAAGAATGCAAAATTAATATTTCCGCCCCTCCCCTCTTCCTTGTTGCAGCTGTCATTCTGTCAGCCCAGACTGTTAACAATGTGGTCTTGAGATGGCAACACACCAGCCCAGGAAAAGACACTCAAAAGACAATGCCGGCGAGGTGGGAGGCTTTGTATTCCATGGAACAAATTCCTTTATGAATTTATTATAGGAAAGTGTTCTAATATAAATGTCAAGAACAGGGGCCACACAGTGGCGCCGCGGTAGAGTTAGTGCCTTACAGCACCAGAGACCCGGGTTCGATCCTGATTACATTGTTTGTACATTCTCCCTGTGGCCGGATGGGTTTTCTCCGGGTGCTCTGGTTTGCAATGAGGTCTCCAATGAGGTAGATGTGAATTCAAGTCCGCACTCTATCTGACGAGAGCATGATTACAATCAACCTTCCACTCTATACAAGTACAAGATAAAGGGAATGACTAGTGTTGCAGTGCTAATTTTTTAGGTGCTGGAGCTGTCACTGGTGCCGGAGCGGCCGCTGTTAAATTCCCCGCTGTTTATTTTATTTTTTATTTTTTACAGAGGTGCCGGAGCACAGCACTGCACCCCTGGGAATAACATTTAGTGCAAGATAAAGTCATGTGAGGTCTGATAAAAGATAGTCTGAGGGTCTTCAATGAGGTAGATAGGAGATCAGGAACACTCTCCAGTTGTTGAAAGGATGGTTCAGTTGCCTGATAACAGCTGGGAAGAAACTGTCCCTGAATCAGGAGGTGTGCATTTTCAAACATCTGTACCCCTTGCTTGACGGAAGAGGGGAGAAGAGGGAGTGACTGGTGTGAGATTGGTCCTTTATTAAGCTGGTGGCCTTGCCAAGGCAGCATGAAGTGTCAATAAAATCAATGGAATGGAGAGGTTGGTTTTGAATCTCCGTACTTTCCGGAATTGCTTGGTCAAAATATCTACAGCACCAGCACACCTTCTCCCAACCACCAATTAGAAGGCAAAAAATATATAATTGCTGGTCCCCAGCTAATTTTACGGCATCCTTTGTTCCAGAGCCTTTCTGGATTGCCAAACCAACAGTGGTCACAGCCTCTGTGAGGAGTCCAATGGTACTGGAACAGTCCGCCTAAACCACCTGGGGACAAAGTCGGCCTTGGAAGTCAGCTATGGGAACGGATCTGCCAGCTCCGTCTAGACCGGAGTTCCAGAGCCCCGGCTGCAGGGGCCAAATTCGACCCGCCGATCAGATGCGGAAGTCCAGATGAGGCCGAGATCGGCTGCTTCACCCAGCCTGGGCACTACATTTTTTGTGGGGACTTCCAGGGAGGATTTCAAATGCTCTCTTATAATTTATCCAGATTAAAGGAGGTGCCCGACCATGAGTTGTCAGAAAATCGTTGGTGGACCTGCACAGCGTGGAAACAGTGCCTCCGGCCCACCAGCGATAATCCCGTACACTATCACTATCCTACACGTGAGGGACAATTTAACCAAAGCCAATGAACCTACAAACCTGTACGTCTTAGGAGTCCTAGAGGAAAATGGAGGCCCCAGAGAAAACCCATGCGGTCACAGGGAGAACGTACAAACTCTGTAGAGATAGCACTGGTAGTCAGAAGTGAACTGTAAGGCAGCAGCTGTACCGCCGTGCATCCATGACACCCCAACCCGTTTCCTCTGGGTGCTCCAGTTCCCTCCCATGTCCCAAAGACATGCGGATTTAAAGGTTATTTGGCCCTCTGTAAATTGCTCCTAAAGTGTAAGGAGTGGATGTGAAAGTGGAATACCGCAGAAGTGGAATGACATGAGATGGTTGGCATGGGCTCAGTGGGCCGAATGGCCTGTTTTCATGCTTTCCATGCCAATCGATCAAACAATCAGGAAAAGTTACAAAATTGGAGTGAAAGTCAATGATTAAATAACTTGCACAAACTCAATGGCACTTTAATAAATGATGTTTTATTTGTCACATGTGCAACTGCACAGTGAAATTATTTTTGAGTATTTTGGCATAATTTCCAAACTCCAAAGTCCAGCACGCTCGGTCTACTGGAGCAGTTCCCGATCCAGGTAAGCCCCGGGCTCCTGCAGGGCCTTCCTCCATCACCCTCAACCAGCTCGGCTGGTGAACCAACGTCCTCTCCTCGCCCGGCCATCATTGCTTCCCGGGGGCATCGCCTGTAGCCGACCTTGAAGGTGCTGGAATCATGATCCCGGTTCACCCCCCCCCCCTTACTCCTCACATCCTGTCCGGCGAGCCTTTGGGCTGGCAGTACGGTCACGGCACTTTGGGAAGGTGATTTTCTTCCTGAAGCTGAATTCCCCTTTGGTAGTAAAACTTTTCACTGTAGCCTGGTACATGTGACAATAAACTGAACTGAATTGAATCTAAATTTGAGGCTATTTTCATAAACATTTGCATTCACCTTTAAATGCTCCTGACTATATCTCCAACTAAATTACTTCAGCTGACTTGGATAATAGCTCTTCTTTCAAGTTCACGCACTGCTGGACAAATATTGTTGGACACTCACTTGGAATCAAGGATTATTTCATTTTGAGGGTTGGGTGTCAGATGAGGCTAATGTAGAAGCTGTAGACTACTTTGTGATACGGTGAAATCCATCTACCACTTACACCAAGCCACTGTGCGTTTCCAAAGCATGTCCTCACATTATGGACTGTGGTTTCATCCAAGGAGCTTTCATCTTATGTAATTTGCCTGTGGAAGGCATTAAACAAAGTACTGCCATTTTGATAAGTACACTGACATAAACACCAAGGTCCTGATCTCTCAGAGATGGCTTCTGCCTCGCCAAGGTTTGAAGCATCAATTCCCTCCCCATTGAAGTCTGAAGCATGAGCAAAGGTCAAGAGGCTTATAACCATTTGCAAAATTAAGCTGGTTAATTGATAAGATTCCATCAGACGTTCCATTAGGAGGCTTGACTAATTTGTGAATTAACATACAGAAAATCATATGTCATCTGTTGGGCAGCATATCCCTGTCACTTGCACTGAACTCCTACGTCTTCCATCACGCTCTGAGATCCCAGCTCTTCCATGCATGCTCGAGCTGCACAACATTTGGGCTTTCTCTCTCGGTTCCACCTACAACGACTACACCCTTGAACCAAGGTCGCCAAATCTCAGTGAAGGGGCTTCCCTGTCATTCACACACACAGGCTCTCTCACACACTCTTTCACACACTCTTACACTCTCGCTCACACAGTCCCACTCACACTCACACACACTCCCACTCACGCATTCTCTCACAAAGATTTTTTCACACTCAGTCACATACACTCTCACACACATTCTCTCTCACTAACGCACTCTGTCGCTCACACATGCACATTCTCACTCACACATACACCCTCTCTCTCTCACACACACTCTCTCTCTCTCTCTCTCTCTCTCTCTCTCACACACACACACTCTCACATGCTCTCTCCTTTCTAGCATCCGCTCTCTCCTCCTTTCTCACTTCCTCACTCCCCCCTCCTTTTTTTCTTCCTATCCTCCCTCCCCCCTCCCCCCCCCATCTGCCCTCCCTTCCAGTCCTTCCTTCTCTCCCTCTCTTTATCCCTTCTTCCCAATTCCTCACTCCCTCATTTCCACCCTCCCCCTTCTTCTCTCTTGCTCCCTCCTCCCTTCCTCCTCCTTTCTTCCTTCCCCCTCCCTCCTCCCTCCACACTCCCTCCTTCCCTCACTCCCTTCAATCCTCCCCTTCCTTCCTCCCGCCTTCCATCCTCCCTCCTTCCTTTTACCTCCCTCCCTCCATCCTCTCTCCCTCCTTTCCTCCCTTTGATCCCTCCTCTTACCCTCCCTCCATTTTGACCTTCTGTAAAACTGCGATGCCTTGCCCAGTTGTTCACTGTATTTTTCTTCCATTAATTGGAGGCTCAACACATGAGTTGGACTTGAGGTCTCTTCATGAATTTTGGAACATTGTGTCTCATCCTGTTCCAGATCATTATTTAAGCTGAAGCTAATGGCAGGTTTCTTGGAAGTGAGTTCCAATCTGCTGCGGAAATACTTGGAAAGAGATATCTGATTCAACGTTCTCCATCAAAAGCATCTTTTTTTCCACTTATTCCGAGGCATGACTCAGACTTCTGATTCAAATCTTTTTAAACTCTGGTTCAAAATAGCTGGCTAATTGCACTCATTAAAATGGGGAAAAAAAGTGTTATGCATTAAAATTCACATTAAAAATTCACACTATCAGCAGTTCAAAAAACATTACATGGTGAATTAAAGTTAACTATGATATCTGAATTTCCCAGTTCAAGCACTTCTGCACACTTTGGTTGTATTTTCATTTACAGTTAGTTTTATCTTAAGGTTTACGTTTAGTTTTGTTCAACAACACTATCAGTTTGGAATCGGCACAGTGACGCAGCGGTAGAGTTTCTACCTTACAGCGCCAGAGATCTGGGCTTGATTCTAACGACAGGTGCTGTCTGTACGGAGTTTGCACGTTCTCCCTGTGACTGCGTTGGTTTTCTCTGTGTGCTCCTGTTTCCTCCCACACTCCAAAGACGACAGGTTTGCGTCAGGCAAAATACCCATTGCAATATTGATTGTATTTCAATAGCCAGAGGGTATTATTTGTTGTAAATATTTTACTTTCACATGGCAGCTTTATTAGCATTTGTGGCCACCATGGAAAAGATTGATTCCAATTAAAGCAATTTATGTAGGAATGGGTTTGATGCTGAAACATCTTTTTGGTTCCCAAAAGAATTTAAAGCCATTTTTGTCTTTGCTATAAAGGGGGCATTACACACTTGAGTCTCAATGGAAGACTTTCCACCAATTGCATAGGTAATAAACAATGTGACAGGGAACTTTGATTCACAAGATGTCCTCAAACACTCAGAAGTCCTTTGAAGCCAGTGAAGAACCTGTTCAAGTGTAGGAACTGCAATAATGCCTTTCCCCCACTGATAACAGACATCTGAACTTTTTCCATAAGCTAGGGTTTGACCCTGACACAGGTGCTGTCTGTACGGAGTTTGTACGTTCTCCTTGTGACCACGTGGGTTTCCCCCGGGTGCTCCGGTTTCCTCCCACACACCAAAGACGTTCAGGTTTGTAGATTAATTTGCTTGGTATAATTGTAAATTGTCCCTAGTGTGTGTAGGATAGTGTTGGTGTGTGGGGATCACTGGTTGGTGCGGGCTCGTTGAGGCGAAGAGCATGTTTTCGTGCTGTATCTCTAAACTAAACTAAACTAAACTAAACTAATGAATACATGATTAGTGGATGAAGTGGTTGGGAGGGGGGAGGAGGAGGGAGCCAAGGTGGGGAGGGTGTTTGTAGAGGTTACCTAAAATTGCAGAATTCTTCCTTCATACCGATGGATTGAGAGCTTCCCAAGTGAAATATGAGGTGCTGTTCCTCCAATTTGTGTGTGGCCTCATTCTAGCAATGGAGGAGACCCAGGACAGAAAGGTGGGTGTGGGAATGGGAACGGGAGTTAAAATGGTTGGCAAGCGAGAGATCCAGTAGGCCTTAGTGGACCAAGCATAAGTGTTCAGCGAAATGGTCGCCGTGTCTACACTTGGTCTTGCCAAATTACAGTTTTTATGTTATAGAGCAAGTTATTGTGGTCAATGAATGTATCATTTCATGACTGGGATGTGGGAGAAATCTGAAGCACACACACACACACATACAGAGACAAGGAAACCCTGCAACTTCCATACGGAAGGCAGCAGAAATCAGGAGTGAACGTGGGTTGCTGGAGGTTTTCTTTGCAAGGAGCCTTGTAAGTATTTAGAATTCTCTACCTCAGAAGGCTGGAGATGTTTAGTCATTCAGTTTATTCGCAACAGAGATTAAGTGTTGTTTTTTTTAACTGAAACTTTAACTTTAGGGGCAGCACAGTGGCCCAGCGGTAGAGTTGCTGCCTCAGAGAGGGCAAAGTTTAAAGGAGTTGAGCGGGGCAAGCTTTTTCACACAGAGTGTTGAGTGCCTGGAACAAGCTGCCAGGGGTGGTGGTAGCTGCAGATACAGATGAAGGCAGAGCCACGGATGGGAACCCAGCCGGCTCGCCTGCCTAGAGAGGAAGGAGTCAGACGGAGGGCTGGTAAGCAGACCGGCTAGGGAAGGGAGCGCACTGCTTCATCAGTGGAGTGGGCCGCTGGAGGCCCTGCAACAGCCTGGGCCTCGGCTGGACCAGGAGGCCTGATAACAGCTGAGAAGAAACTGTCCCTGAATCTAGAGGCGTGGGTTTTCACACTTCTATACCACTTGCCTGATGGGAGAGGGGAGAAGAGGGAGTGAGACACGCTCGTAATTATGCTGGTGGCCTTGCCGAGGCAGCGTGAAGTGTAGATGGAGTCAATGGAAGGGAGGTTGGTTTGTGTGATGGTCTGGGCCGCGCACACAACGCTGCAATTTCTTGTGGTCTTGGATGGAGCTGTTCCCAAACCATGCTTTCTACGGCGTGTCTGTAGAATTCTGTAGAATTTTGTCTGCTGCCCGAGGTGCTGAATTACTCCAGCATTTTGTGTCCATACCTCTAGTTTCCTTCTCCCATCACTCTCAGTCTGAACAAGGGTCTTGACCCGAAACATCACCTATTCATTTTCTCCTGAGACACTGCCTGAGCAGTTGAGTTACTTTAGCATCTTATAGGGGTGAGAGTTGTTCTGTATCCAGCTCTGTATGTAAGCTCTGTATTTAAGGCACCTATTTAGAGGCAATGATTGATTCAATTTGGCATCAATCACTTGAACCATTGAATTCCTTTTCTCTTCAAAATTTAAAGGGTGAGTGAATGTATTGGCACCAAGCAGAGAATCTATCAAAGACTGGTGTGAGTTAGTCAGACACTTGTAATCTTCAGTTCAAAACACTTTGTTCACAAAAAGTTGCTGAAAATGCAAACTGCTGGCAGTGCACCGTGAAATCTTTGACCTGAACAATTAGGATCTCCTTAATTAATTAGATAGAAGGATTGGGAAAGAAAAGAAAGTCGGAGAAGCAAGTACAGCTTGGTGTTGGTAAAATCATTGACAAATCAAATGTGGAAAGGAAAATAGAAAGAAGAACGCAAGAAAGTGCGGGTGCTGGGATCTTGAGTTCTGGGTGATCTCAGCGGGTCAGGAGACAAAAGGAACTACAGATCTTTAATTTCGTTTAGTTGATTGTCACGTGTACTGAGGTACAGTGAAGAGCTTTTTGTTGCAAGCTATCCAGTCGGCGGAAAGGCGATACATGATAACAATCAAGCCGTCCACAGTGTCTAGAGTCAAGAGTGGTTTATTGTCATATGTTCCAGATACAACAATGCAATTCTTACTTGCAGCAGCACAACGGAATATGTAAACATAGCACTCTGTAAACAATATAATACTCCTGCGTTCCAAGGAGATGGAGCCTGTCTGTGGTGACATGTTGCAAGCAGTGTACAGATACATGATAAAGGGAATAATGGTTAATGCAAGGTAAAATGCAGTAAAGTGCAATGAATGATAATCCGCGGGTCTCCAGCGAGGTAGGTAGTACTTGAGGACTGCTCTCTAGTTGTTGATAGGATGGATCAGTTGCCTGATAACAGCTGGGAAGAAACTGGCCCTGAATCTGCAGCTGAGCGTTTTCACACATCTGTACCTGTTGCCTGATGGGAGAGTGGAGAAGAGGGAGTGACTGGGGTGAGACTCATCTTTTAATTATGCTGGTGGCCTTGCTGAGGCAGCGTGGTGTAGAAAGAGTCAATAGAAGGGAAATTGGTTTGTGCGATGGTCTGGGCTGCGTCCACAATTCTCTGCAATTTCTTGTGGTCATGGATGGAGCTGTTCCCAAACCATGCTAAGAAGCACCCCAATAAAATGCTTTCTACAGCGTATCTGTAGAAGTTGGTGAGAGTTGCTCTAAGGAAGTAGTGGCGTTAGTGTGTTTTCTTGGCCATTGCTTCAATACCTGGTTCAAGATCTGGTTTCCCCCAAAAAAAACCACGTAGGGCTGTAGTAACTCAGCGGATCATGCAGGATCTCTGGAGGACAGAGATAGGTGATGTTTCGGATCAGGACCCGTCTTCAGACTGGTTGTGGTAGGAGGGAGAAAGCTGGAAGAGATGTGTGGCAGGTCAAAGCCTGGTGAGTGATAGGTGGATACAGATGAGGGGAGGGGGGGTTGATTGGCAGATAGTTGGACAAAAGACAGAGATGAAAAGACAAAATGTGTGAGATAAGGAGATAAAGATAGAAGAGATGAGAAATGTGTAGCCAGAGGAAGGAATATAGAGAGGAAAAGGGTAAATGGGTGTGCATGCAGGTGGGGCACAGCAAAGAGAGGGGGAGAAAGGGCAATGGGGAGAGAAAGCAGAGGGGGGTGCTTTTGTAGGTTAGTCCCTAAAGGAGAATTTAAACATTTCAGTGTATGAACGTTGATTTCTCTAGTTCAGTTTAATTTAGTTTAGTTTAGTTTAGAGATGCAGTGTGGAAACAGGCCCTTTGTCCTACCGAGTCCGCGACAACCATCGGTCTCCGTACACTAGTAGTATGCTATACACAAGGGACAATTTGCAATTTGTACCAAAGCCAATTAACCTACATACCTACACGTCTTTGGAAAGGAGGAAACCGGAGCACCCGGAGAAAACCCACGCGGGAGTTTGGGAGAATGTACAAACTCCGTACAGACAGCAGCCGTAGTCATGATTGAACCTGGGTCTCTGACGGTATAGGCAGCAACTCGTCCACTGTGCTTTTTCACACGAAGGGTGGTGAGAGTATGGAACGAGCTGCCAGAGGAGGTAGTTGACGCAGGGACAATTGCAATGATTAAAAAACAATTAGACAGGTTCGGGGATAGAACAGGTTTAGAGGGATATGGGCCAAATACAGGCAGGTGGCACTAGTGTCAATGGGTTATGTTGGACAGTGTGGGAAAGTTGGGCCGAAGGGCCTGTTTCCACGCTGTATTACTCTCTGACTGTGCTGGAATCTGGCATAGAAGACAAAATGCTGAAGTAGCTCAGCAGGTTAGACAGTATCTCTCCAGGATGTGGGTTAGTTTCGTATGTCTCCAATAATTCTTACAAACATCTACAGACAGCACAAACACCACAGAAAGCATACTGTCAGGTTACATCACAGCTTGATTTGGGAACAGCTCTGCCCAAGACTGCAAGAAATTCCAGAGAGTTGTAGATGTAGCCCTGTACATCACACACACCATACTTCTCACCATTGGCTCCATCCACAGTTCATGCTGTCTTGGAAAAGCAGCCAACATAATCAAAGACTTGTCCTTCTTCTCCCTGTTCCTATTCAGCCTAACATACAGACACTTGAAAGTGCGCACCACCAGACTTAGGAACAGCTTCTTCCCCTCTGTTATCAGGTTTCTGAACGGTCCTTCCATAACTAGGCCCAATTCACCTCTTCCCCATTGTGGACATTGGACTTTGTCTGTGGAACAGATGCTGAGAACTATATTCTACACTCTGCATTTAGTTTTGTTTACCATACCATACCATACCATACACATACAGCCGGAAACAGGCCTTTTCGGCCCACCAAGTCCGTGCCGCCCAGCGATCCCCGTACATTAACACTATCCCACACACACTAGGGACAATTTTTACATTTACCCAGCCAATTAACCTACATACCTAGTTTAGTTTAGAGATACAGCATGAAAACTGCCCCTTCAGCCCACCGAGTCCGCACTGACCAGCGATCCCTGCACATTAAGGTTATCAATTTTACCAAGCCAATTAACCTACAAACCTGTACGTCTTTGGAGCATGGGAGGAAACCGGAGCTCCCGGGGAAAACCCACGTAGGTCTCAGGGAGAACATACAAACTCCGTACAGACAAGCACCCGTAGTTAGGATTGAACCCGGGTCTCTGGCGTTGGAAGGCAGCAACTCTACTGCTGCGCCACTGTGTCACTGAGCGACCCTTATCTTTCCCTATTTTCTAAATTTTATTTAACACTACAGTTACATTATATTATGCTTTCGCATAGTTTTGAGGTAATAACACCATTAAGCAAATTTCTGTGACAGAACATATTGAATATTTTTTCAGACTTGCAAATTACGTGCACTTTAAGCCAAGCTGAATGGCTCAGATTCACAGAAAATTATTACTCCCGATAATTCTGTGACTCAAAATTTGTGGAATCGCAGTGATCTGATTCTAAAGAGATTATGACTTGAGATCAGTTCTCTGCAAAATTGTTAAATCGATATTGATTTGCTTCTCGTTATTGGAGACAATCTGATAAAGTGGATGAGCTTATCTGTATATTCAACCCAATTATCCAGCACCATCCTAGACACTCAATACCCAGAGGATGAACAAATTTACCTGTTGCGAATATTTTACTTCCACGTGCCAGTTTTATTAGCATTTGTGGCCACCATGGAAAGGTTAAATTCCAATTAAAGCAATTTATGTAGGAACTGGTTTGATGCTAAAACATCTTTTCGGTTCCCAAAAGAATTTAAAGCCATTTAAGTTTCTGATATAAAGTGGCATTACACATTTGAGTCTCAATGGAATACTTTGAACCAATTGCAATGGTAATAAACAACGTGACAGGGAACTTTGATTCCTCTGATGTCCTTCAAACACTCAGAAGTCAGTGAAGGACTTGTTCAAGATAGATACAATCTGCTGGAGTAACTCAGTGGGTCCGGCAGCACCTCTGGAGAAAAAGTATATGTGACGTTTCGGATTAACATATGGCGACTCGTGCATAAGTGAGCCGTGGTCTTAGAGTCTTACTGTGTGGAAACAGGCCCTTCGGCCCAACTTGCCCACATCGACTAACAGGTATGTAGGTTAATTGGCTGGGTAAATGTAAAAAAAAAAAAAAAATTGTCCCTAGTGGGTGTAGGATAGTGTTAGTGTGCGGGGATCACTCGGCTGCACGGACTTGGTGGGCCGAAAAGGCCTGTTTCCGGCTGTATATATATGATATGATATGATATGTTCCCTTCTACATTAGCTAAGAACAGGAGGTGCCATTGAGTTAATGAAAGAAGTTGATTAGCACAGGAGGAAGATAGGATTGCTAAAACAAAAACATTGACTTTTCCTCCAAAGTGCTAGACGTGACTGGAGAGTTAACGGAATTAATATCCCTTTGATTTGCTCAAAAATAAATGAGGACACAAGGTATCAAAGCCAAAATGTGTAGGAAGGAACTGTAGATGCTCGTTATAACAAAGATAAGTTCTTAAGTTCATAAGTAATAGCAGCAGTCAGCCCATTCGGCTCATCAAATCTATTCTACCATTCAATCATGGTTGATCTATTTTCCCCTCTCAACCATATTCTATGGAGGGGAGGGGGAGGGAAGGAGGGGGGAGGGAGGGAGGGGGGAGAGGGGAGGGGGAGGGAGGAGGAGAGGGTGCTTCACCAATGCAGGAGAGGTTTGGGCCCGACGGGTCCACTTGGTCTAGTTAATAAATAAAAAGTGCTCAGATCTGCCAATGAAACTAGGAATGAAGCAATAATTAAAGTTTTTTTAAAAACTGACTGTAAATATAAAGATCCAAATTAAACCCAGTCCCAATGATATCTGTCAGTGGAACAGGAAGACAGCTGTTCTCTAACAAACAGCTTGTAGCACACCAGTATAAAAAGAGACTCTTACTCTGCCTGTCGGCCAAGCAATCTGTCAGTGCAATTCAATGGTCCATTAGTCATGGGAGCGTTTCATCGCTGTTTAAAGTTATGCATAGGAAGATGCTGGTTTATACTGAAGATGGACCCAAAACTTCACCCATTCCTAATCCCCAGAGATGCTGCCTATCCCACTGAGTTACTCCAGCTTTTAGTGTTTAAAGTTATGCATATTCTCTTACGGTAGTCGTAACTCTGATAATTCCAAATTAACTGCAATTCCTCTTTCTTGCAAAGACTGTCGTAAGGCATATTAACATTTGATTCAAATAGACAGACACAAAATGCTGGAGTAACTCAGCAGGTGAGGCAGCATCTCTGGAGAAAAGGAATAGGCAACATTTTGGTTTGACACCAAGTAGGCTAGTTTAGTTTAGTTTACCTCCATTTTTTAAAACTCTAGCGTTACAGTGGTTAGTTTACTGAATTTTAGATTATGGGACCTCATTGAAACTTACTGAATAATGAAAGGCCTGGATACAGTGAATGTGGAGAGGATGGTTCCACTAGTGGGAGAGTCTTGGACCAGAGGGCATAGCCTCAGAATAAAAGGACGTACCTTTAGAAAGGAGATGTGGAGGAATTTCTTTTATCAGAGGGTGTGAATCTGTGGAATTCATTGCCACAGACAGCTATGCAGGCCAATTCACAGGGTGTATTTAAGGCGGTAATTGACCGATTCTTGATTAGTAAGGATGTCAGTGTTAAGGGAAGAACGCCGGCGAATGGGGTTGAGAGGGAAAGATTAATTAACCATGATTGAATGGCGGTGGAATTGATAGGCCGGATGACCTAATTCTGCTCCTGGAACATGAACATTACAATACTTATCTACACGTATTGCATTTACAGGCCTGTTTTGCTGTTTAGACACTAGACTTTACAACGGAGAATTAGGTTCTTCAGTCCACCAGGTCCACGGGGACCAATGATCACCCATACACTAGTTCTACCTACACACTAGGGACAATTTACAGAAGCCAATTAACCTACAAACCTGCACACCTTTGGTAAGTGGGAGGAAACCGGAGCACCCGGAGATAAACCACGTGGTCATGGGGACAAAGTACAAACTGCGTACAGATAGCAACTGTAGTCAAGATCAAACCCGGGTCTCTGGCACTGCAAGGCAGCAACTCTACTGCTGCGCCACTGCAAGGTAGCAACTCTACCGCTGCGACACTGCAAGGCAGCAACTCTACTGCCGCGCCACTGCAAGGCAGCAACTCTACTGCTGCACCACTGCAAGGCAGCAACTCTACTGCTGCGCCACTGCAAGGCAGCAACTCTACCGCTGCGCCACTGCAAGTCAGCAACTCTACCGCTGCACCACTGCAAGGCAGCAACTCTACTGCTGCACCACTGCAAGGCAGCAACTCTACCACTGCACCACTGCAAGGCAGCAACTCTACCGCTGCGCCACTGCAAGGCAGCAACTCTACCGCTGCGCCACTGCAAGGCAGCAACTCTACCGCCGCGCCACTGCAAGGCAGCAACTCTACCGCTGCGCCACTGCAAGGCAGCAACTCTACCGCTGCGCCACTGTACCAGGAAACAAGTTTAATCAAGAGTCAAGAGTGTTTCATTGTCATAAATGGAACAATTAAATCATTACTTGCAGCAGCACAACAGATACGTAAATATTGTACTCAGCAAACACTATAGTATAAAGATACCGTGTGGAAACAGACCCTTTAGTCCACCGAGTCCACGCTGACCATCAATCACCTGTTTATATCAGTTCTATGTTATCCCCCTTACTCATTCACTCTGTGCACATTCGGGGCAATTTACAGAGGGCCAATTAACCTATGTCTTTGGGATGTGGGAGGAATCTGGAGCACCCAGAGGAAACCCTCTAGGTAACCTCGAGTTTATTATGGTATCTATGCGAAGTTTGTACATTCTCCCTGTGACCATGAGGATTTTTTTCAGAGATGCTACCCATCCTTTTTCTCTAGAGATGCTGCCTGACCTGCTGAGTTACTTCAGCACTTTTTGTCTATCTTTGGTGTAACTCAGCATCTGCAGTTCGTTCAAGCACATTTTGTCTGTTCCACCGCGATATCTCCTCAAGGTATGCCTACTTTGAAAAAGTTCTCTCTCCGACGGGAGTTCTCCGAGAACCTCTGCCACTGCTCCCCCTCTGTCACTGCTCCCCCTCTGTGATTCCTACTGCTCTCTGGCCGGCCCTGCTTTGTTCTGGCCTTTTCTTACCTCAAGTTCCCTCCCATCTACTTTCAGTCTGAAGCAGGATCCCGACCCGAAACGTCACCCATCCTTTTTCTCCAGAGATGCTGCCTGATGCGCTGAGTTACTCCAGCATTTTGTGTCTATCTACTGAGAATGCCTGTGTCCATCATTCATCATCGCTGAACTTGGCATGGTCAATAAACATGGTAGAGCTAATGGGACTTGATGTTTCAATCCCTGTGGTAAGTCGGCACTCTTGATGTTGACAGTGGGATTGGAGTGGTGAAAGGGAGGGTAGGTACATCATCGGGGTCATCAGGTGGGCACCCTCCTTCTTTGACGTTTCATTGATAAGCCCACAACGTCTCCAGAGGGCTCAACGGTGATACCTGGCGTCCCAGGTACATCCCCCTCAGTTCCATACCCTCCTGTCTTCATCTTGCAGCCCATTTGTTGCCCTTCCTCTTAATCCAAAGCCAATTGCTGCTTTATTTTCTGCTGCATTTGACAAGGACTTGATTGATTGTTGGAGAGAGCAACCCCTCACCCCCACTTTCTTCAATAGACTGGTCGTAGATGCAGCAACGAATCCCCTGCATCCCACTTCTACAGGGAAAATCTTGGTCTTCCAGCCATTCTGGGCAGCTTCAGTCGCCAGTTCAGAGTACTTGGTCTTTTTCCTCTCATAAGCTTCCTCAACGCCATCTTCCCATGGTACTGTCAATTCCACAACATCTGCCAGCTTGGCTGTTGTGGACCACAGGACCATGTCTGGCCGGGGGTTGCAGCCACAATGTCTGGGGGAAACACAAGTTTTCTTTCCAAGTTCACGTCCATTTTCCAATCCCGAGCAGGCTGCAGAATGCTTGCATCCTTTGATGTTATCTGGTGCTCTTGAGGTTGGCCTGCTGGTACAAACGGTGTGACGTGGACATTTCTTGCCAATGTTTGTGGGGAAGCATTTGTGGCATTTCGCCTCTGTTCCAGGATTGATGCCAGCTGTCTGAAATCTTGGTTATGCCACCAAGTGTAACGCCTTTGGGCGAGGCTCATTTAGCAGGTACATGGATAGGACAGGTTTAAAGAGAAATGGGCCAAATGCAGGCAGGTGGGGATAGTGTAGATGGGGCATGTTGTCCAGTGTGGGCATGTTGTCCAGTGTGGGCATGTTGTCCAGTGTGGGCAAGTTGTCCAGTGTGGGCAAGTTGTCCAGTGTGGGCATGTTGTCCAGTGTGGGCATGTTGTCCAGTGTGGGCAAGTTGTCCAGTGTGGGCATGTTGTCCAGTGTGGGCATGTTGTCCAGTGTGGGCAAGTTGTGCTGAAGGGCCTGTTTCCACTCTGTAAGACTGTATAACTCTATAAGGATCTCGACCCGAAACGTCACCTATATCTTTTCTCCAGAGATGGTACTTGAGCATTTACTGTCTATCTACTGAGAATGCCTGTGTCCACCATTCATCATTGCTGTGTCCATCATTCATCACTACTGAACTTGGATGGTCAATAAACATGGCATTGACATCCAGCCACAATAGCTCCAATCCTCCATCTCCACAAGCTTTTCAAAACCCACTTGCTTTAAAGGTGGTCAAGTTGCTATAGAAACCATCCTGAGACGTAAATGGGATGGTTTCCATAACAACAGGGCTGAATCGTCAAACCACTTGAGAGAACCAGCACTCCAAAATAAATGAATTTTAAGGGACAATCTTAATAGCAAATTATCGGAAGATGTGTAAGTATTTTACTCCATGCTCAGCATTTGTTGTCAGTATTACTTCCAAGTTAATTGTTACAATTACAATCTGTGCTTTGTAAGGTCCCACCACTTCATCAACTAATGTGCCATTCCATCTGAGGTGCTTAGAGAACAGCAGCAGCAATTTCATGCCATATTATAAAATAAAACACCGCTTGGCATTTTCACATCTGTCCGATCATGTAAGAAAACATCTACATGCTTTTTGTTTGTGCAACATTGGTTTAGAGATGCAGCACGGAAACATGCCCTTCAGCCCACCAATTCTGTGCCAACCAACAATCCCCACACCCTAACGCTATCCTGCACACACTAGGGACAATTTACTATTTTTTACCAAAGCCAATTAACCTACAATCCTGTATGTCTATGGAGTGTTGGCGGAAGCCGAAGGACCCGGAGAAAACCCACACAGTTCAAGGGGAGAACATAGAAACTCTGCACAGACAGCGCCCATAGTCAGGATCGAACCTGGGTCTCTCGCGCTGGGTCTCTCGCAACTCTACCACTGCGCCACCGTGCCACATAAGTTCTTTGAACTTGAATATTGACCTGGATGTTAGTCAGTGATGGAGTGATGATACTTTCCTTTGACTATGGGGTCCACTGTGTCCACTTCAGCCACAGCAGAGAGAGTTGTAGATGTAGCCTAGTCCATCACTCAGACCAGACTTCCCTCCATTGAATCCATCTACACTTCATGCTGCCTCGGAAATTCAGCCAACAAAATTAAAGACTCGACCCACTCCGGTCAATGCTTTGTTCTCCCTGCTCCCTTGCAACAGAAGATACAGAAGTTTTAAAGTGTGCACCACCAGACTCAGGAACTCTCCTCTACCATCAGGCTTCTGAACATCCCGCCGTAAGCTAGTGTACTGTCCGATTCATCTCTTCGCTACCCCACTGCGGACTTTGGACTTTGCCAATGGAACTGGTGCACCACAATGCTGAGAACTATATCCTACACTCTGTATTTATCAAAGATAGACACAAAATGCTGGAGTAACTCAACGGGACAGGCAGCATCTCTGGATAGAAGGAATGGAGGACGTTTCAGGTCGAGACCCTTCTTCAAACTCTGTATTTTCCCCTTTGCTCTACCTATTGTACTTGAGTTTGTCTTGATTGCATTTATGTATGGTATATGTGATCTGTTTGGATTATATTCTGCACTCTGCACCTTCCCCTTTGCTTTACCTATTGTACTTGTTTGACTTGATTGCATTCATGCATAGTTTTATCCGACTTGGAACGGACAGCACGCAAAGCAAAGCTTTTCAATTACCTGAATACACATGACAATAAAAAACCTAATCCTCAACCATAAAAACCTCACATTCTGACTGATATCCATTACAGAAACGGTGGTGCATTTGCAGTTGGTCATTTAAAAGAATAACAACAATAAATTGGGGGGAGAGGGGTGGTAAATTTTTCAATTAACATTTTACAGAGCGACTAACAAAAAGTGGAAGCAGCAGAGAGTTGTGGACGCAGCCCAGCCCAGCCCATCGTACAAACCAACCCCCCAGCCATCGACTCCATCAACAGTTATTTTACATTTTAATTTAGAGATACAGCACGGAAAGAGGCCCTTTCTCCGGGTGGAAACTGGAGCACCCGGAGAAAACCCATGCGGTCAAGAGGAGGAAGTACAAATTCTGTACAGACGGCACCCGTAGTCAGGATCGAACCTGGGTCTCTGGTGCTGTAAGGCAGCAAATCTACCACTGCGCCACTGTGCTTGCCTAACACTTCATGCTGGCTCAGGAAAGCAGCCCAACATAATCAAGCCCCACTCACACCCTGGTTATTCCCTCTTCTCCCCTCTACTCCCCAGGCAAAAGACACAAAAGCTTGAATGTACATATGACTTGTTTTAAGAACAGCTGCTAATAAAAAGCAACTGCAGATGCTGGATTATAACCAAAGACAGACACAAGATATTGGAATAACTCAGCGGGTCAGGCAACATCTCTGGAGAAAATCGATAGTTTAGTTTAGTTTAGTTTATTATTGTCACGTGTACAGTGAAAAGCTTTTCTGTTGCATGCTATCTAGTCAGTGAAAGGTCTATGCAAGATGTGAGGTTTTGGGTCAGGTCCCTTCAGAATGAATAAGTGACATTTCAGGTCGGGATCTGAAACGCAACATTTTCTCCCGAGGTGCTGGCTGACCCTTTGAGTTATTCCAGCATTTAGCGTCTATTTTCAGTATAAACCAGTTCATAAGTTAAGTTCATAAGTTATAGGAGCAGAATTAGGCCATTCGGCCCATCAAGTCTACTCCGCCATTCAATCATGGCTGATCTATCTTTCCATCTTAACGTCATTCTCCTGCCTTCTCCCCATATCCATTGACTAGCATCTGCAGTTCTTTGTGTCTACTACTTGGTATTTGAAAAGAATACATAGGAGGGATGGTAACCAAGAGCAGCTTCTTCTGCACTATCGGTCTCTTTGATGGACCTTTGCATATGCTACGGGTGTGATCTTCCAATCTACCTAATTGCGGACCTTATACTTTTTTTAATTGCACTTTCTCTATAGCTGTAACACTATATTCTTCACAATAGCACATGGCAGTGCATAAGAGAGCCTAATCAATATATGATTACAAAAAAATCTCCTATCTATTTTGGTTCTTTTGCTGCATTCCTCACCTCAGAGTCCCTCTGCCAATGGGAAATATGTCTCTGCATATCTTTAAAGAGTTTAATTACCTTGATCCATTCTCCTTGCAATTGAGACAAGCATGGTGGCGCAGCCGTGGAGTTACTGCCTTATAGCGCTAGAGACACGAGTTTGATCCTGACTACGGGTGCTGTCTGTATGGAGTTTGTACTTTCTCCCTGTGATCACGTGGGTTTTCTTTGGGTGCTCTGGATTCACACTCCAAAGGCGGTTTGTAAGTTATTTGTCTTCGTTAAAGATTGTAAATTGTACTTAGTGTGTAGGATAGCGCCAGGGTATGGGGACCGCTTTTGGATAGGCACATGTAGGGAAAGGCGGAAGATGGGTCATGTGCATGTACATAAGTGATGGTCTTGGCATCATGTTCGGCACAGTCATTGTGGGCTGAAGGTCCTGTTCTTGTGTTGCATTTTAGACCTTACTTTAGATTTTGGAGATACAGCGTGGAAACAGTCCCTTCGGCCCATCAAGTCCGTGCTGACCACCAATCACCCCGTACCATAGCCCTATCCTACACACTCGGGGCAATTTACAATTTACACACCAATTAACCTAAAACCTGCAGGTCTTTGGAGTGTGGGAGGAAACCGGAGCACCCGGAGAAAACCACGCAGGTCACGGAGAGAACGTATAAACTCCTCAACAGACAGCACAAGTAGTCAGGATCAAGCCTGGGTCTCTGACACTTCAAGGCAGCAACTCTACTGCTACACCATCGTGTCGATTCCAAACCGATAATCTTGCTAAACAAAACTAAATGTAAGTCAATAGACAATAGACAATAGACAATAGACAATAGGTGCAGGAGGAGGCCATTCGGCCCTTCGAGCCAGCACCGCCATTCAATGTGATCATGGCTGATCATTAAGATAAAAGTCAAGATAAAACTGTCTGTAAGTGAAAATACAACCAAACTAAGCAGAAATGCTTGAACTGGGAAATTCAGATATAATAGTTTAATTCACCATGTAATGTTTTTTGAACTGTGAATTTTTAATGTGAACTTTAATGCAGAACATTATGTTTTTTCCAGAGCCCCCGGGGAAAACCAACGCAGACACAGGGAGAATTTTCAAACTCTGTACAGCTAGCACCTGTGGTCAGGATCGAACCCGGGTCTCTGGCGCTGTAAGGCAGCAACTCTTACAACCAATGCAACCTTTAGTCAACCAGGGAATAAGGTGTGTGGAGATCAAGACCCTACCGAAGCCTATTATAATAGAAACCTGCACGCCTTTGGAATACGGGAGGAAACCAGAGCACCCGGAGAAAACACACATGGTCACAGGGAGAATGTATAAATTCCGCACACAGACAGCACCCATAGTCAGGATTGAACCCAGGTCTCTTGCTCTGTAAGGCGGCAACTCTACTGCAGCACCACTGTGCCGTACTGTTTTATATTCTATGTTCTATGTTCTATGTTCTATTTTCATTGCCTGGTATTGAGAATGGTGTAAATGTCACTCATCACTTATCACCACTTGAATGTCACTCATCACTACGTGAACGCTGTTCATGTGCATTCACAGATGTTATTAACTGAGCTAATTGTGGTTCAACCATCAGGGAACATCATTGTCTTTAATACAAAAGGGAAAATCATTAGTGAAAAGGCAGTTTGTGTTTGGACCAGAAACTCTTTTCTGAGGAACGTCCGTTGTGATGTCCCAAGTCTGAAATTACTTCCATAACTTGCTCCTCAGTGCCATCTACTGGATAAAGTTTGCATCTACATGGTTACTTTTTTTTGTTCTTTTTTTCAAGAAAACAGCGTGGAAAAAGGCCCTTCACCCACCAGCTCCATGCCGATCAACTACACTAGTTCCATGTTATCCCAGTTTCGCATCCTGCACACATACAGAAATGTCTGTCATTCCGCTGACTGGTTAGCTTGTAACAAAAGCTTTTCACTGTACCTCGGTACATGTGATAAGAAACTAAACTCAAACTCAGGGGCAATTTTTTAAGGAAACCTATTAATCTTGCTCGACAACTCCAACCCCCCCCCCCCCACACCAACCCATGCCCCGCTGCCCTACTTTCAGTCTGAAGAAGGGTTCCAATCCCAAACCGTCACCCACCCTTTTTCTACAGTGATGTTGCCTGACCCGCTGAATTACTCCAGCACTTTGTGTCTATCTTTGGTATATACCAACATCTGCAGTTCCTTTCTACACACCCTACAGGCCTGGGAATCTTTGGAATGTGGGTGGAAACCAGAGCACCTGCAGAAAACCCATGCGGTCATAGGGAGAATGTACAAACTCCATACAGCCAGCAATCGAACCCGGGGCTCTAGCACTGTGATGCAGCAACTCTACTGCTGCACCACTGTGACACTCAAGAGTTTTGATCCAGCCAGGAATCGAACCTAGAATTTTCTGATCCGTAGTCAGGTATGTTATCTTTTGTATCGTTGACCCGATAATGGTTAATGTATGCAGGCAAAACATCAAACCTAATTTATAGATTGATGGTCATACAACACAGAAACAGGCCCTTCGGCCCAACCCATCCATGCCCACCAAGATGACCTGCCTAATCTTGTCCTGTGTGATGGGGATTGTGCTGGAGAGATACCAATCGTTCAATGGTTCAATAGTGCTTTCTTTGTCACATATGCAACTGCACAGTGAAATTCTTTTTGTACATGTCACACATGCAGGTGCCGCCATTTTGGGTCCTAGAAGTCCAACGTCTGCACGCTCGATGTACTGGATCATAGTCATAGAGTGATACGGTGTGGAAATAGGCCCTTCGGCCCAACTGGCCCACACCGGCCCACTACTTGATCCTTCATCGCCAGCGGCTCCCTCCTCGACGCCCCGTTGGAAAGGCTGGTGGTGTAACAAGATACAATCACCATGTTTGAGAGGCATTTAGACAGACATTTCAATAGGAAAGGCATAAAATAATATTGACTTAATGCGACAAGGTGGCGCAGTGGTAGAGTTGCTACCTCACAGTGCCAGAGACCTGGTTTCGATCCTAACTACAGGTGCTGTCTGTACAAAGTTTATATGTTCTCCCCGTGACCCTCGTGGGTTTTCCCCGGGTGCTCTGGCTTCCTCCCACACTCGAAAGATGTCTAGATTTGCACGCTAATTGGCTTCGGTAATATAGTAAATTGTCCCTAGTGTGTGTAGGATATTGTTAGTGTGCTGGGATCACAGGTCGGCACAGAGTCGGTGGGCTGAAGCCTCTGTTTCTGCGTTGTATCTCTAAACTAAACTAATGTGACAAATGGGATCAGTGTCTCAGGCAAAAAGGTCGGCATAGATGTGGTGGGCTGAAGGGCCTATTTCAGTGCTGTACAATTCTACGACTCTGTGCCTACATTTGACTGTATTGGGTCCATATCCCTCTTAACTTTTGCTAGAGTCAAGAGCGTTTAGTTGTCATATGTTTCAACAATAGAACAATGATATTTTTACTTGCAACAGGGGCAGCACAGTGGCGCAGTGGTAGAGTTGCTGCCTTACAGCACCAGAGACCCCGGGTTCAATCCTGACTATGGGTGCTCTCTGTATGGGGTTTGTACGCTATTCCCTGTAACTGCGTGGGTTTACTATTGATGCTCCGGTTTCCTCCCACACTTCAAAGACGTACAGGTTTATTAGGTTTGGTGAAAATTGTAAATTGTCCCCAGTGTGTAGGATGGTGCTACTAGTCCAGCTGGTTGCTCATGAGCTCTCGATGTCAGTAGCTTTAATCAGACCCTGGTTTTAAGCTAATTAAGTGGAAGAACTAGACTCCTGGTGTGGTGCTAATTTCACTGTCTTGGACTAGGCTTAATTTTCAATAAATGTCCTCTTAATTAAATTATTGACTTAATTGAATATGTAAACTGTGAGGAGATGGCACCCTATGTAGGGTCGATTGCAGGAAGAATTGTCACCTTGCATTATATTCTCCTCCTGTCAACTTGCTGTTCCCATGAGTCTCCTGGCCATTTTGTTCCATTTGTCATTTCAAAAATGTCCTCCCTGCATTTTGTCTCTATTTGCCTTTGTGCTTCCTGATTGATACTGACCACCGATCCACCAACACCTTCATTTAAAAATTCCCATCCTTATCATTTTGGGTAGCACAATGGCGCAGCGGAAGAGTTACTACCTCAAGGCACTAGAGACCCAGGTTCAATCCTGACTGCGGGTGCTGCCTGTATGGAGTTCGGAGTCTGAAGAAGGGTCTCGACCGACCCGAAACGTCACCCATTCCTTGTCTCCAGAGATGCTGCCTGTCCGCTGAATTACTCCAGCATTTTGAGTTTACCTTCGATTTAAACCAGCATCTGCATTCCCTTCCTACATGGAGTTCTTTTATCCCCCCCGTGACCATTTGCAGGTTCATCCACATTCCATGCAATAAAGGCTTTTCACTGCATCTTGGTGAAAATAAACTAAACTAAACTAAACTAAACTAAATATGGAGGCATTTTTTATGTTAAATCCAACATAAAGTTTGAATGGATCTGATGAAGGGTCTCGACGCAAAACGTCACCTATTCCTTTTCTCCAGAGATGCTGCCTGACCCGCTGAGTTACTCTGGGAATTTGTGTCTATCTTCGGTGTAAACCAGCATCTGCAGTTCCTTCTTACACATAAAGTTTGAATTGACATTAGTGTGTAGAGAAAAACAACACAGTTCAAGGTGAGGGTGGAAAGATTTAATGGGAATCTAGGGGTAATTCTTTCACACAAAGTGTGGTGGGTGTATGGAACGAACTGCCAAAGGAGCTGGTTGGGACAGGGACTATTGCAATGTTGAAGAAACAATTTGACATGGATAGGACCGGTTGAGAGGCTCATGGGTCACATTGCTGCCAGGTGGGACAAATGTAGATGGTACATGTTGGTCAGTGATGTTGGGCTGAATAGCCTGTTTCTGCGTGGTATGATGCTATG
Organism: Rhinoraja longicauda; assembly: GCF_053455715.1. Lineage (NCBI taxonomy): Eukaryota > Metazoa > Chordata > Chondrichthyes > Rajiformes > Arhynchobatidae > Rhinoraja > Rhinoraja longicauda. The sequence goes on along the minus strand of NC_135966.1, from coordinate 35,180,448 downwards.
ATGTGACTCTAAATGGAACTCCCATCCATTGGAATCAATGGAGCTTAATTGTGGAGACGGAGTGAAAAATATGGTGAATTTCATAGTATGTACCTCACCCTGGTGTTGCGAATGAATTATTGTGGCAGTAGAACCTCTTCTGTTTCTGTGTGTCGCATTAAACTTAAAGGAGGGAAATCTTGGTCAGGGGCCTTCAATATAAACGGGAAAGAATGAAAGATGGTAAAAACTCCTCTAATTAACTTTAGCATTTAACAAAGATGCATTTAATATCATAAGGGCGGCACGGGCAGCACGGTGGCACAGCGGTAGAGTTGCTGCCTTACAGCGAATGAAGCGCCGGAGACTCAGGTTCGATCCTGACTACGGGCGCCGTCTGTACGGAGTTTGTACATTCTCCCCGTGACCTGCGTGGGTTTTCTCCGAGATCTTCGGTTTCCTCCCACACTCCAAAGACGTACAGGTATTTAGGTTAATTGGCTGGGCAAAAGTTTTAAAAATTGTCCCTAGTTGGTGTAGGATAGTGTTAGTGTGCGGGGATCGCTGGGCGGCGCGGACCCGGTGGGCCGAATGGCCTGTTTCTGCGCTGTATATCTAAAAATAAAAATAAAAAGTTAATAAGTTCACAAGTCAGAGGAGCAGAATTAACCCAATCGGCCTATCGATTCAGCACTGTGGCACAGCGGTAGAGTTGCTGCCTTACAGCACCAGAGACCCGGATTCGATCCTGATTATGGTTGCTGTCTGTACGGAGTTTGTACGTTCTCACTGTGACCACATGGTTTTTCTCTGGGTGCTCCAGTCTCCCCAATCACTCCAAAGATATGCAGGTTTGGAGGTTAATCGGCTTCGGTAAATTGTCCCAAGTGTGTAGGATAGAACTAGTGTGCAGATGATCACTGATGGCTCTGGACTCGATGGGCTGAAGGACCTGTTTCCATGCTGTATCTCCAAACTAAACTCCAAACTGAGTCAACTCTGCAATTAAATCTTGCCCTCTCAACCCCAGTCTTCTGCCTTCTCACCATAACCCTTACTAATCAAGAATCTGTCAATCTCCACTTTAAAATACCCAATGACTTGGCCTCCACAGCTGTCTGTGGCAATGTATACCACAGATTCACCACCCTCTGACCAACAAAATCATTGTTCCTTAACAGACTTTTAGTGGAGCAAGAGGGGGGGGGGGGAAGAGGGGGAGATGGCGGGAAGGGGAGGGGGGCAATTGGAGAGGGGAGTGTTTGTAGAAGTTATTTAAAATTAGAGAATTCAAAATTCGTACCGTTGGGTTGTAAGCTACCAGGCGAAATATGAGGTGCCGTTCCTCCAATTTGCGTGCGGCCTCACTCTGGCAATGGAGGAAGCCCAGGATAGAAAGGTCAGTGTGGGAATGGGAAGGGGAGTTAAAATATTTGGCAACCGGCAGATCCTGCAGGCCTTTGCAGACCGAGCCCGAGTGTTCAAAGAAACTGTTGCCGAATCTACGCTTGGTCTCACCAATGCACAGGAGGTCACAACAGAAACACCGGATGCAGCAGATTGGCATGTCTATTTATTTAGTTTCGTTTTTTGTCACATTTTCAGAGGTACAGTGAAAAGCTTTTTTTGTTGCGTGCCCACCATCAGTGGAAAGACTATACATGATTACCTTCGGGCCACCCACAGTGTACAGGTACATGAAAAAGGAAATGATGTTTAGTGCAAGATAAAGTCCAGTAAAGTCCGATGAACGAGATTCCAATGATCTCCAGTGAGGTGGATGGTAGCTCAAAGTCCAGTAAAGTCCAATTCTGATGGGAGATTAAGAAGAGCATAGTTAAAGTAAGAAATGCTGCTGTTGGAACAGAAGATTAAAAGAGTGGAACGCTTGTAATGGGTGATTGCAGATCCACTTCTGGGACCAGCATGCAGAGAGTCGCCTGGCTTGGGCGCCATCTTAGATACCATCTTAACCTTAACCTTTAACCTTTAAATGTCTAATGCAGTCTCTGGGTTCGAGGAATAGATCGGGTAGACGCACAGAGTCTCTTGTCCAGAGTAGGGGAATCGAGAACCAGAGAACATAGGTTTAAGGTGAAGGGGCAAAGATTTAATGGGAGGGGTAACTTTTTCACTCAAAGGGTGGTGGGTGTAAAGAACGAGCGGCCGGAGGAGTTAGTTGTGACAAGGCCAATCGCAACATTTAAGAAACAATTAGACATTTAAGAAACATTTAGACAGGTACATGGATAGGACATTTAGAGGGATATGGGCCAAACGCAGGCAGGTGGGACCAGTGTAGATGGGACATGTTGGCCGGCTTGGACACATTGGGCTGAAGGGCCTGTTTCCATGTTGTATCACTCTATTCAAAACAAAATGACAATGAGCTAACCCGCAGTAGTGACATGTTCTACAGTCCATCAATTGTTCACATGCCAGCATTTACTGAGAGGTTGTAGAACCGATGGCCAATAAACGTAAGAAGATATCTCCATTCTGGATAAAAAACCACTTAACATCCTTCAATGACGGACCCGAGCAAAAGGTTGTGTCAGGTACTCTAATCTACTGGCCTCATTTGAGAAGTGCAGAGTCCCTAATGAGGTGCCTATGTGTGTGGCTGGCAAGAGTCCAGCTGGCTGCTCATGAGCTCTCGATGTTGGTAGCTTTAATCAGACCCTGTCCTGGGTTTAAGCTAATTAAGTGGAAGAACTAGACTGCTGGTATGGTGCTAATTTCACTGTCTTGGCCTAGGCTCAATTTGCAATAAATGTAAACTTAATTAAATTATTGACTTAATTGAATGTGCAAACTGTGGGGAAATGGCACCCTAAGTAGCGGCGATTGCTGGAGGAATTGTCACCTTGCAATAAGTTCTCTTTCTGTCAACCTGCCATTCTCAAGAGTCTTCAGGTCATTTATTTTTCCATTTGTCACCTCAAAACCTCCATTTGCCTATCACCCTTTGTGTTTCCTGATTGATACTGTCCACCAATCCGCCAACAACTCCATTTAAAAATTCCCACCCGTGTCATTTTGGGTGGCATAGTGGTGCAGTGATAGAGTTGCTGCCTCTCAGCGCCGGTGACCCGGGTTCGATCCTGACTAAGCATGCTGTCTGTACAGAGTTTGTACATTCTCACTCTGACTGCAAGGGTTTTCTCTGGGTGCTCCGGTTTCCTCCCACATTTTAGACAGGTACATGGACAGGATAGGTTTAGAAGGATATGGGCCAAATGCAAACAGGTAGGACTAAAGTAGATGGGACATGTTGGTCAGTGTGGGGAAATTGGGCAGAAGGGCCTCTTTCCATACTATATGACTCGATGACTTTATTCCGAAGACGTGCAAGTTTGTACGTTGTTTGGCTTCTGTAAATTGCCCCTGGAGTGTAGGATGCAAAAGTGGGATAACATGGAACTACTGTGAAAGTGTGTAAAATAAAACTAGTGTACAGGGATTGATGGTCGGCATGAACTTGGTGGGCCAATAGGTCTACTTCAATGCTGTATCTTTAAATTAAAGCTCTGAATTTTCCAATTGTTCCAGAGCACCACTTGCCTTATCTCTGTGACATTCCCTCGATCCATAAACCACTGAGATCTTTGAACTTATCTCAGTATAATATAGAACATAGAAAAGTACAAAACAATGTCTCTGCCAAACATGATGTCAAGTTAAACCAATCTCCTCTGCCAAAAATGATCCATATCCTTGCCTATCTAAAAGTCTTTTAAATGCCACTATTGTCACCACCGGCAGCATGTTCTAGGTCCCCTCCACCATCTATAAAAACCTACCCCGCGCATCTCCTTTAAACTTTGGCCCTTTTTCCTTAAAGGTCTGCCTCCAATCTTTGCCATTTCCTTCCTGGGACAAACGTTCTGACTGTCTACTCTATCTATGCCTCTTATAATTTTAAATACTTGTATCAGCTCTTCCCTCATCCTCCAGCCTTCCAGAGACAACAATCCAAATCTATCCAACCTGTCCTTAGAGTCAATACTTTCCAATCCAGACAGCATTCTGGTAAAACACTTCTGCACCCTCTCCAAAACCTCCATGTCCTTCCTGTAATGAGGCGACCAGAACCGTACACAATACTCATAGCATCCCTTCCACTTTCCTTCTGGAAAACCTTCATGGTGTTCAATTATTCCACAGCTGAACATGTGAACAGTCCTTGCTTAAGTAACACATTGCAATATTATCTCTGGACTTACAGAAGTTTGGATGCATGCACCACCAGCCTCAGGAACAGCTTTTGTTATCAGGCTTCCAAATGATCTGTCAATTAGCTAGGATACTGTCCGGTTCACCTCTACCCCATTGTGGACTTTGGACTTTGTCTTAGAAACAGATGCGCCACAATGCCCAGAACTATATTCTGCACTCTGTATCTTCCCCTTTGCTTTACCTATTGTACTTGAGTTTGACTTGATTTTATTTATGAATAGTTTTATCTGACTTGAATGGATAGCATGCAAAACAAAGCTTTTCACTGTATGTGGGTCCACTTGACAATAATAAACGTAAACCTAAACCTAAACAGTGTGAGTGTGTTGTTTTACCCAGGTGGTCCGATCTAACATCCCAAAGGCGCGTTGGTTCAATTAATCCCCCCTGATGCGGCTGAGTGATAAAAGGATCAAAGGGGAATTGAACTGAATTGAAAGCAACAGCATGAAAACAGGCCCTTCGGCCCACCAAGTCCATACTGACCATCAATCGCCCATTCACACTAGTTCTACAGTATGTCATCTCACTTTCTCGTCTACTCCCTACACATTAGGGGGAATTTTACAGAACCTAATTAATCTACAAACCCGCACATGTTTGGGATGTGGGAGAAAACCATAGCAACACGGAGAAAACCCACGAGGTCACAGGGGGCATGCACAAACTCCGTACAGTCAGAAACAGTAGTCAGGATGGAACCGGGGTCTCTGGCGCTATAAGGCAGCAACTCTACCCAGTAATCCTTCATACATCACAGCATAATTACCTGTGAGAGTTTGAGGAAATTCAGAATATGTGAAAGATGCGAGATGTCTTTTTCTTTTATATGGCATGTATTAATACTGTCTGTCAGCTGTCAACATTTTTTTTAATGGGCGGGGTTATCCTGGAGAGTTTCAGGGGCGTGAATGCCCATCGTAGGATTATTTCTTCAGTGTTAAATGTGTTATTGGTGTTAAAGTCACATTTCTCTACAGTGAATTAATCACAAGGGTTAACTAGCAGCAGCCAAGCAGAAAATTGCTAATTAAACCAATGATTAAGAGAGAAGCTGGACTACATTAAGCTCAGTAATGGATTTTGTATCACTTTTTACAATCACAAAACATGAATGCAATTAACGTTAGTTTTAGTACGCTAGACAATACAAGTAGAAAGCATTGTCACACCAATCACTTTTTATTGTCTTCTTTGTGTAACGAACACTGTTTCCGACATCTTTGAAGGACAAATGGGATCATCAAAAAGGCGGCACAGTGGCATTGCGGTAGAGTGGTGCCCAATTCTTCGTAGGAGCATTAGTGAAGGACAGGAGAGAGGAATTAGTTGGATACCTTCTTTCAGAAAGAAGGGTCCCAACCCAAAACATCACCTATCCTTTTTCTCCAGGGACGCTGCCTGACCCTCTGAATTACTCCAGCACTTTGTGTCCACCTGTTCCAGAGAACTGGATTGAAAGAACTTCTATGATTCTATAGACACAAATGCTGGAGTAACTCAGCAGGACAGTCAGCATCCCTGGAGAGAAGGAATGGGTGATGTTTCGGGTTGAGACCCTTCTTCGGACTGATTAGGGATAAGGGAAACGAGAGATATAGCCAAAGATGTAGAGAGATAAAGAACAATGAATAAATCAATGAACAATGAATCTATGATTCTATCATTCTTTGTAGAACAATTTACTTCAAATATGAGCTAAATTATGTCTTTAATAACTCTCTTTTTCAATGGCAGTCAAAAGCTTCAAATTCCTAGGCATATATATCTCTGAAGATCCAGCACATTGAAGCAATCATAAAGAAAGCCCATCACTACCCCTACTATGTTTCAATAAGATCCCCCCTCATACTAATCTGTTTGTATTACTACTTCAATAAACGACTAACTAAACTGAAACGTTGTGAAGATCTCTCTCTTCTTGTTTTATGTCAAGAAATATCGCTCCACTCCTTTGTCATACGGTAAGCTTAAGGACTTTATTGGGAAGACTAAAGTTGCCGCTAAATTGTAAGAACCTATCTGAGCCGGAGTGAATAGATCAAGAGCTATCCTCGGTGAGTGAAGATAAAGTAAACCTGTCTCTCAGTCATTTAAAGTTATAACTGGCTCTGGGAGTGGGACTGGAGCTTGTGTAGCTACTGATGGAACAAGGATTGTTTTATTGCAAAAGCTTTGAACTCGAAACAGGCTGATAAGAGTCACTCTCTGTATTAATCTGACTATGGAAATTGGAAACTTCAAAAGCCAGTGTATAGCATTAAGCTTTATTGGAAAAGCTGTTTTTCAGAAGTTGCATTGGAAAGCTGCAACTAGAAAATGTAGGAATGCTGAGAACAAAGAAGTGACCTTGAGCGTATCAGTTTTGTTTTGAATTCCTTTGAAGATACCACTTTACGTCTGCACGTCTTACAGGGATAGCCAGCAGTATGTCTGAGGTTAAATCTGATGTTCAGTCACAAGGTGGTGACATCGGAAAAGAGCCAAAGGTGGGAAAAAAAGACTAACAAACTCATATCCAAAGGCTATGAGTTGCTCTTTGAGAAGCATGAGAAGAAAAAGAAAAGAAGATATAAACAAGCTGGCAAGTTAATGGAAGACATGGAAGAGCTAATGAGATCAAGTGAAAATGTAGATGATGTACGATGCGACTTTGATGAAATCAATGAAGAATATGAAGCATTGAAACAGTTATAACTACCTGAAGATGAACTTGAAAGACAAGAACAATGGATGCACCGAATAAGGGACGCTTTCAATGAGTTTGCACAACAAACTGAAGCGTGGTTATTCGGGGCTGGTCATCAAACTATACACTCCATAGTTGGGAGTGCTTCACAACAGAGTGGTGTAAACTTAGACACCATCAGACCTGAAGACAGTGCTTCAAATGTCTCAAACTCTAAATTGAGCTTCAAATCTCGTTCTGCATCTCGTGCATCTTCGACGCACTCTGCTCGTATGAAGGCTAAGGCAGATCGGCCATCCTCGTAGAACAGGCTGCCTTCATGGAAGAAAGGCATGCGATTGAGGCACAGGAATTGAAAATGGAGGAAGAGAAAGGAAGAAGAGCGGAAGAGAATGGAAGAAGAACAGAAGAGAAGACAATTGGAAATGGAGGAAGATTAGAAGAGGAGGAAGGAACAGTTGAGAAGAAAGAAGGAATGATTGAAACTAGATGCTGAAATGGCAACAACCAAGACAAGACTCAGTGTACTTGATGCTATGAAATCAAGAAGCAGCTCGATAGTATCTGATGGGATGAACTCTTATGTGGGTAAAGGAACTGCTCAAAGGGAATTATCAGCTAAATTAGAGCCACATGTAGCTGAATACTTGCCTGATCGAGGGCAACAGGTTGTTAGACTGAAACAAACAACTTTGGGACCATTTGCTAAAGCTAGTGATACGACCCATCCAACTCAATACCCTCTTCAAAGACAAAAGGCAAAGTCTTATGAGCAAAAAGGTGTGCAGGGGCATGCTCGTATTAACCCCCCCCCCCCCCCCCTCCCCCCTGGACATTATGTTGGAAACCGAGGTGATATATATAACCTATTGCAGAGGCAAAATGATATCACTGTTCTTCTGGCTAAACAAAATCTTTCTTCCACTCTACCACCAAGAGACATTCCTGTTTACGATGGTGATCCTTTGCAGTATGAAATTCTTATCAGGGCATTTGAAAGGGGAGTGGAGAGAAAGATTGATGATATCAGTGACTGCTATCATTTTCTGGAACAATATACAAGGAGTCAAGCAAAAGACAGTCCACAGCTGTCAACACTTACCTTCGGACCAGGGCTATCTTGAGGCAAGGAAGCTGCTTGAAGAGCATTTTGGCAATGAGCAAAAGATTGCCACTGCCTATATACCCAAGGCATTGGCCTGATCAGTAGATGTGAAAGCATTGCAAGCGTTCTCACTATTCCTTGGAGGTTGTTGCAATGCAATAAAACATCACGCCTACGTGAAGGAAATGAATGTCCCCTCCAATATGTAGACTATCCTTCTGAAACTGCTTTATGAGCTCAGGGACAAGTGGAGAGATAAGGCATATAAGATACAGGGGAAGAGAAGATATACAGCTGGATTTCCTGACCTGGTAAACTTCAGAGAGGAACGTGAAGATATTATCAGATCCACTTTTTGGGAATTTCGAGTAGTAGTAATTGTTAAAGACCCTACCTTCACTAAGGCAAGAGAAAGGCCGAAAATGCCCAGAAGCTGTTTTGCTGCGACTGCAGAACCTGTCGAAGCACAGGTGCAAGAAAATCTGACAGCGAAGGGAATGAAATCCGACGTACCTATCTCCAAACAGCCAAGTTCTTGTTTGTTCTGTAACAAAGATGGTCACACATTGGAGCAGTGTTGGCAGATCAAGAACAAAGAGCATAAAGAGAAGATGGATTTCTTAAAGGAGAAGACAATCTGTTTTGGATGTTTAAAAGTAGGTCACGTGAGCAAAGACTACAAGAGTCGTTTAGTTTGTGTTGTATGCAAAGGAAATCATGCTGAAATACTTCACATGGAACGAAAGAACAAAGAGAAGAAACCAGTACATACACAACAGAAGGAAAAGACAAGTGTGAGTGATGCTGTTCTTCCACCTCAAACGTGTGGACATATCGGGGCCGGTGATGAAGCTTGCATCTTTTCCATCGTACCAGTACAAGTAAAGAGCCACAAGGGGAGTTGTGTTGCAAACATGCGCATTTTTGGATCATGGAAGCTCATCTGCCTTCTGCACGCAAAAGCTTGATGAGAAGGCTGAACATTTCAGGACCTAGGAGGAAAATTCTCCTGTGTAGTGAAGCATGTCACCAGTCGTCTTATCTCAGGTTTGGAAATATCTAGTCTGGATAAGGATGATTTTGTTAAATTATGTAATGTGTTTACACAAAAGACCATGCCCGTTTCTCAGTTAAACATTCCCAGACATGAAGGCCTGAAGCAATGGCCTTACTTGAAGGATGTCACCATTTTTGAAATAGACTCTGGTATTGACCTACTCATCGGGACAAATGCTTCAAACCTTGGGAGCAGGTCAATAACCAAGGGGATGGACCATACGCTGTGAAAACCCTGCTAGGACAGGTTATTTATGGTTCCCTGAGAAAAGGCCACGACAGCAGGGATGGAAATGGCCACCCTGCTGCTGCTGTCAATCGAATATCTATTGTGAACCTAGAGGAGCTTTTGGTCAAACAATACAATCATGACTTTGGTGAAAGATCCGGCAACGAAATGGAAGATATGTCCAGAGAAGAAGTAAAGTTTGTGGACATTATGAATTGTTCAGCCAGGATGACAGACAGACACTATTGTCTAGACTTACCTTTCAAGCAAGAGAATACCAGCATGCCAAATAACCGTTACATAGCAGAGCAATGTATCCAGAGCTTAAAACGCAAGTTTGGCAAGAACAAAAAGTTTTATAATGAATATACATCTTTCCTCACAGAAATGATTCATAATGGTTATGCTGAAAGAGTACCAATGGACCAGCTGAATCGAAGTGATGGAGAACTCTGGTACATTCCTCATCATGAGGTCTATCACTCAAAGAAAGGAACTTTAAGGGTGGTCTTTGACTGTGGGGCAGTTTTTAAGGGTACATCACTTAACTGCCAACCGCTGCAGGGTTCAGACCTAACCAACTCATTCATTGGAGTTCTCATCAGATTCAGATAGGAGTCAGTTGCTTTGATGGCGGATATCAATGCAATGTTTCATCAGGTCAAGGTATCAGAAAAGCATATTGACTATCTGTGATTTCTGTGGTGGCCCGATGGTGATGTGCAGCAAGATCTTGTTGAATACCAGATGAAGGTACATCTTTTTGGAGCCGTGCCGTCACCAAGTTGTGCAAACTTTGCATTGAGAAGGATTGCTGAGGACAATAAAGCTCGCTTTCCTGAATAGGTGACAAACACTGTAAAGAACAACTTCTATGTGGATGATTGTTTAAAATCCATGCCTTCGGAACAGGAAGCAGTTCAAATGGTAAGAGACCTGATTGCAATCTGCCAAATGGGAGGATTCATGCTGTCAAAGTGGATCAGCAACAGCCGTGCTGTATTGGCATCCATTCCTCAAGCAAGCAGAACTAAAGAGATCAAGGACTTGGACTTGGACAAAGACAATCTGCCGATGGAGAGAGCACTGGGATTGCACTGGTGCGTTGAAACTGATGTGTTCAAGTTCAGAATTGCTGTACAGGAACAACCATACACTCGACGTGGCATTCTTTCTGCAGTCGGCTCTATATACGATCCTTTAGGATTTCTAGCACCATTTACTCTGCCAGCCAAGCTGATTATGCAGGAGCTCTGCAAGGAGAAACTTGGTTGGGATGAAGATATACCCCAAACCTTTTCTCAGCGATGGACAGGATGGCCAGCAGATCTCAATAAGATTGCGGAGTTTAAGGTGGACAGGTGTGTGAAGCCAAGAGCTTTGGTCAAATCAGAAATGCACAGCTGCACCACTTCTCAGACGCCAGTGAAAGTGGCTACGGTACTGTTTCATACCTACGACTGGAAAACTATAGCAAAGAGGTGCATATTGCATTTATTATGGGAAAATGCAAAGAATGGTCAAACCATCACTTAGAATCAGCAATTTCTGCTAATGATCCATAAATTAAGTAAGACATTATTATGAACGTCATTGTCAAGGATCCATTGAACCCCACAAATTCTCTGATCACTTATTTTTCATCATGGAGGAAGCTGAAGATTGCCGTAGCTTGGTTTCTTAAAGTAAAAACAATGCTCTTGCAGCGGACTCGAAAGAGAACGGAAATTCAGGCCGCTGTGAGTTGCCTTGTAAAGGATCCTGGCAAGCTGAAAGAAAAGGTTGAAAAGGAGATGCAAGTCTTTAAAGCAACACTCCGGGCCAATGTTTACATCCAGAAGATCTTTCTCAGTCAGAAAGCGCAATCGTCCCTTTCAGTCAAAAACAAATATTCGAGGAAAAACTATCAGCACTAGAAGGTGGTAATACCGTCAAAGGAAGTAGTCATTTGTACAAACTGGATCCAGTGCTGAATGATGGATTTCTGAGAGTAGGCGGTCACCTAAATAGGCTAGCGATGCCTGAAGAGGCTAAGCTTCCTATTATTCTCTCGAAGGACCTTCACAAATCAATACTACTGTTATGGTCATGGAGGGAGAAATCATATGCTGTCTCGTCTCCGTAAAAGGTATTGGATTATCAAAGCTAACTCCGCTGCAAGGAAAATCATAACAGACTGCGTTGTGTATAAACGTCAGCGGGGAAGAATTGGGGAATAAAAGATGGCAGATTTGCCTCTGGTTCAACCAGAATTCAACCAGATAAGCCTCCATTTATGAACGTAGGGGTCGACTACAGTCCCATAGAAGTCAAAAGAGGACGAAGTTTTGTTAAAAGATATAGTATAATCTTCACCTGCATGGCAAGCAGGGGACTACATCTTGAGGTTGCAGATACAGACTCTTGCATCGACGCGTTACGAAGATTCATTTGTCGACGAGCTCAAGTTTTATCTTTAAGATCAGATAATGGTACAAGTTTTATCGCAGCACAAAGAGAATTGAGAGAAGCTTTTAATAGCTTGAATCAGGACAAGATCCAGAATGTTATGTTTCAGAATGGGATAAGGTGATACTTTAACCCTCCAGCAGGTTCCCATCACGGTGGTGTTTGGGAACGATTGATCTGCATTGATCTGCACTCAGTTCTTAGCCAATATGTTTTGGACGATGAAGGATTGCAGACTTTGACTTGTGAGGTTGAAGCAGTTTTGACTGATCGACCCATCACCAAGAGTTCTGATGATCCAATGGACCTGGAAGCGCTTACACCAAACCATCTTCTTCAGTTGAAAGGCAAGCCTACACTATCACCTGGACTATTTGTGAAGGAAGATTTATACATCAGACGCAGATGGAGACAGGTACAATATGTGGCAGATCTCTTTTGGAAACGGTGGGTACTAGCATATTTGCCTCTGATCCAGGAAACGACAACGGTGGTCAAAGGTGAAAAGAAGCTTTGCTACAGGTGACATTGTTCTGGTGGCCGATTCCACTGCCCCACGTAGCACCTGGCTGACGGGCAGAATATTGGAGACCATGCACAGGGTTCGACTTCAGACTAAGAGCAACATCTTGGAAAGACTGATTACGAAGATATGTCTGCTACTCGAAGCTGATACCCAGCAAAGACTGGTGGCTTTTAGATTGAAGAATCACTATAGTAAATTAGATGTCAACATATAGTGCATGCTTTCTTGATTATGTAAGAAGTTTTTATGACTCCTTGTAATGTTTATTAGTAATTGTTTTGGTATATACTTAGAACAATTAGGGGCCGGTGTGTAGGACCCATTTGGGTTTATTAGCTATTTTAGCATATTATATTATTTTGTATGCTGTTGTATCATTTTTTTGGACCCTTGGGGGTTGTCGTGAGATGAATACTAGGCTTACATATATGGGCATATGTGCATTTATGGACTGGGAGGAGCCAGGAGAGGAGTCAGAATTATGAGTATAATTGGAAATTCATTTACATAAAGCTTCAGAAACGAAGGAGCGAGGGTACGATATAAGTTCTTACCAAAAATTATACGACGGGAGATATACTAATCTGTTTGTATTACTACTTCAATAAACGACATGAAGAAACTGAAACGTCGTGAAAACAATTATGTTTTACATCAAGAAATATCGCTCCACTCCTTCGTCATACGGTAAGCTTAAGGACTTTATTGCGAAGACTAAAGTTGCCGCAATAATCTCAAGCCCTCGAGCATGGACAAGCTGGGCTGAAGGGCCTGTTTCCATGATTGGATTCTAAACACTCTTGATTCTCTCTCCACAGATGCTGCCTGACCTGCTGAGATACCAGCTATCAAGACAGATGTGTATAGCAATTCATTCTTCCCTCGCACAATTAAAGCATGCAATAGTCCTCACCCTACCATAGTTACTCAACTAGACGTAACTAAATATAAGGCAGCTCTTCTCCAAGAAGCCCTTCTTGCTTAACTCCATACTCCGCCACCTCCAGTTTAAATTCCATTTGGAATATTTTGGAGGAACCGAAGAACCAAGAATGTTTTCCACTCTGAGATGGTCTGGCAAGCCTCACATTTCGAGGAGAACATGGGAATGGTCTTCCGGGTGACCCCAGGAAGCTTTCAAGTACAATTGTATTCCCAGCAGCTGAGGCATTACACCAGGATGAAACATTTGACAAACAACCTTCACTAAGTAATACTAAAGATGAAAATTATTTTAAAAGCCAGAGTTAAATTGGCCCATGCTGTGTTTGAAGGATTGATGGAATTAGTAGCAGAGCAGCGCAATGGCACAGCGGTAGAGTTGCTGCCTTGCAGCGCCAGAGACCTGGGTTTGATCCTGTCCATGGATGCTGTCTGTGTGTGCAGTTTGCATGTTCTTGTGACTGTGTGGCTTTTCTCCTGGTCCTCCGGTTTCCTCCCACATTCCAAAGACGTGCAGTTTTGTAGGTTAATTGGCTTCGGTAAAATGGTAAAAAATGTCCCTAGTGTAGGATGGCGCTAGTGTAAAGAGTGATCGCTGGATGGCATGGACTCAGTGGGCCAAAGGGCCTGTTTCCACGCTGTATCTCTAAAGCCTAAAGTCTAAAGCAACAGTTACAACATTATGTGTAGGAAGGAATTGTAGATTGTGGTTTATACTGAAGATACACACAAAATGCTGGAGTAACTCAGCGGGTCAGGCAGCATCGCTGGAGAAAAGGAATAGATGCTGTTTCGGGTTAGAATCAACCCTGAAGTCAGGAAGTGTTTTGACTCGAAACGTCACCTATTCCTTTCCTATTGGTTACTACATGATGCTGTTAGTTTTCTTATTTGTGCGATAAAAGGTCACGCAACATCCCTAATGAAAAGGTAGATTGTAGTACATGGGGGTTCAATTAATGATCTGACTTTATATCGCACTGGGACACGGGTTATCCTGCATATTTATAAAATAAATTTCAATACCCAGGAGGTGGATGTGCAGTCATTTTTTCTTTCACTCTAAAGGTCATGAACATACTATTCCCCAGCTGAAAACCCGAAGGAAAAATAATTGCACAATCCTCACTTGCATTGGTTTCGAGGAGCTTCAATTATGAGATCAATTACATGCAAAAGTCATCTGAAGTCAGACTGCAGTCTAATGGTTGCTGCCTTCAAATGTCAATGAGGAGACTTGCAACATACGTTCGCTGAAGCCAGTGTTGAAGGATAATGAAGAGATTTTATTCAAAACTACAAAGTAAGTGCAGGATTATTCTGGAATATAAATGTAGAGTGAGAGAGTGAGAGTGTGAGAGAGAGAGAGAGAGAGAGAGACAGAGACAGAGAGAGAGAGAGACAGAGAGAGAGAGAGAGAGAGAGAGAGAGAGAGAGAGAGAGAGAGAGAGAGAGAGAGAGAGAGAGAGAGAGAGAGAGAGAGGGAGAGAGAGGGAGAGAGGGGGAGAGAGAGAGAGAGAGAGAGAGAGAGAGAGAGAGAGAGAGAGAGAGAGAGAGAGAGAGAGAGAGAGAGAGGGAGAGGGAGAGGGAGAGGGAGAGGGAGAGAGAGAGAGGGAGAGAGTTTTATTGTCATACAGGTATGTCCCAAAAGGGAACAATGAAATTCTTACCTGAAGCAGTACAATAGACATAATAAACAACAAAAAAAGATATAGATATATATATATACACATACATATATGCATATATTGTATGTATGTATACACACATAAGCATATACATATATACATATGTGTGTGTATTATACATAATACAATTATTTTATAGTATATACTATTTTATGTTAAAAAAAATTTTTTTTTAATTAAACAAACAATATTGGTGCAAAAATAATGCCCCCACAGCTTTGTACTTTGGAGCTTATTTGGAGGTAATGTTTAATAGTCTGATGGTTGTAAGGAAGAAGCTGCTCCTGAACCTGTCCTGTGTTCAGTATTAAGAGGCCTTTGGACAGATACTTAAAGGGGAGGGAGCAGAATTGAGTTATTGCAGGCAAGTGGGATTTGTGAAGAAAGACCTGGCTTGGACAGAGTGGGCTGAAATGCCTGTTCTCAAGCTGTCCCATCTATGACTCTATGGTTACCATCCCTACTCCCTTTTCTTTTCAAATACCAAATAGTAAAAACAAATAACTGCAGATGCTGGTTAATACACAAAAGGACACAAAGTGCTGGAGTAACTTAGCAGGTCAGGCAACATCTCTGGAGAACCTATCTCTGGATAGGTGAAGTTTCAGGTCAAGACACCTGAAGAAGGATTCCGACCCGAAACGTCGCCTATCCATGTTCTCCAGAGATGCTGCCTGACCCTCTGAGTTACTCCAACACTTTGTGTTCTTTTCAAATGCCAGGTTGCATGAGTTCCACTTCCCAAAGACACAGAGGTGGCCGGGCGAGGAGAGGGACGTCGGTTCGTGGGCCGAGCTGGTCGGGGGCGACAGAGGAGGCCCTGCAGCAGCCTGGGGCTTACCTAGATCGGGAGCTGCTCCTGTATATCCGGCACGTGGACCAGACTTTGGACTTTTTGTAAGTGGCGCCAAAATATGGACGTGTGAGCTATGCAACAAGAATTTCACCATGCAGTGCATATGTGACAATAAAGCAGCATTGACCATGGAACCATAGATGCCACAGTTCGGTCACCTCCATAGTTGGTCAATGGCCTAGACTTCCGGATATTAGCATGTACCTTCACTACAACAATAAGAGGAGATATGGTTCACAACTATTTCATGTTAAACGTTTCTTGGGTAGATCGTTAAAGAAATGCCGCAACTAATAAACTTTGTCAGGCATGAATACCACATGCTGAGCCCCTGAATTGGTTCTGAACCGTCCTGCTGTAAATGCAACCATTCTCATTCAAATGAAATGGTGTTTACCACCGTTGTCTACTTTATTTGCATTAAGTTTATCTGTGTGCAGGGAATTCGAGTTGCATCAAGGTCGTTATTAAACCTGCCAGCGAATGTTGAAGTACATTTTAAATTGACGCTGTAAGGACATATTAAGGAGGATGACTAAATGTTTAGTCAAAGAGATAGGTATTAAGGAGCTTCTAGAAGAAGAAAGAGCAGGTTTAGAGGGATATGGGCCAAAGGCAGGCAGGTAGGACTATAGTTATAACATTTTGGTCGGTGTGGGACTCTGTGACTATTGAAGATAAGAGGGTGGGGGGTATATGAAACAATCTACCAGAGGAGATAGTTGAGGCAGGTACTGTAACAGCATTGAGAATTTAGAAGACATTTGGACAGGTACATACATAGGAAAGGTTTTGAGGGATATGGACCAAACACAGGCATGTGGGGTTAGTATAGATGGGACAATTTGAATAGCATGGGCAATTTGGGCCAAAGGGCTTGTTTCTGTGCTATATGACTCTATAACTCCAAGAAATTTTAAAATTACCTGTATACTGCTGAATTTCCCTCGCACGTTTCTCCTCGATACCCCGCAGCTCTGCCCTTGCTCCCCCTCCCCCTAGTCGCAATAGGGACAGAATCCCCCTAGTCCTTACCTTTCACCCCATCAACACATAAACCTCCGACATTTTCGCCATCTCCAACGGGATCCCACCACGAGTCACATCTTCCCATCTCCATCCCTTTCTGCATTCCGCAGAGACCGTTCCCTCCGCAACTCCCTGGTTATCTCATCCCTTCCCACCCAAACCACAAACCACCCCCTCCCCAGGTACTTTCCCCTGCAACCGCAGGAAATGCAACACCTGTCCCTATACCTCCTCCCTCGACTCTGTCCAGGGACCCCAACAGTCTTTTCTGGTTAGGCGGAGGTTCACTTCACCTCCTCCAACCTCATCTATTATATCCGTTGTTCATGATGCAGACGCTCATACATCAGCGAGACCAAACATAGACCGTTTCAATGAACACCTTCGCTCAGCCCGCCTGGACCTACCTGATCTCCCAGTTGCTAAACACTTTAATTCCCCTTCCCATTCCCACACTGACCTTTCTGTCCAAGGCCGCCTCCATTGTCAGTGTGAGGCTAAATGTATATTGGAGGAACAGCATCTCATATTTCGCTTGGACAGCTTGCAGCCCAATGGTATGAATATTGATTCCTGTAACTTCAAGTAGCCCCTGCATTCCCTCTCTCTCCATCCCTCCCCCACCCGTCTCACCAGCTTCTCGTTCTCGCAAACAGCTAACAATGGCCTGTTTCTTTTATCGTTGTTACTTTTTTGCATATCTTTCATTAATTTGTTCTATATCTCTCTACATCACCGTTTATATCTCTCGTTTCCCTTTCCCGTGACCCTCAGTTTAAAGAATGGTCTTGTCCCAAAACATCACCCATTCCTTCTCTCCAGGGATGCTGCCTGTCACGCTGACTTACTCCAGCATTTTGTGTCTGAATTGACAATCATGTCTGTTTGAACACAAAAGCTACCCTGTGTTATCTGTACAACTGTCTAAAGCGATGTTCATTCAATCTCACCCTCTGATCGTCTAAAGATCCATCAAGTGAAAGAAGCCGGCTTGCTGTTTTCACTAATACAAGAGTTTTGAACAGGCGGCACAGTGGGGCAGCTGGTTGGGCCGCTGTCTCACAGCGCCAGAGACCCGGGTTCAATCCTGGCCTCAGGTAGTGTCTGTGTGTGGAGATTGCACATTCTCCCTGTGACCACGTGGGTTTCCTCCGGGTGCTCAGCTTTCCTTCCACATCCCAAAGACGTGCGGGTTAGTTGGTTAATTGGCTCTCCGTAAATTGTCCCTAGTGTGCTGGGAGCGGATGCAATAGTGGGACAACATAGAACTGGTGCGAAGGGGTGATCTACGCACAGATTCAAATGATGGGCCCATTTTCTTATAGCTGTGACCCTTCATATTGATTGAGGGAAACAGCATGAAAATAGGCCCTTCAGCCCACTGAGTCTATACTGTCTATCCCACTAATGTGGACCCTGCAACACCTGTTTGTATGTGGCTGCTGTGAGCAAGCAGAACCTGAAGAATGATCATGTATCTGCACACTTTGGATTACTCAATTGTCATCATGTATTGTCTTTCTGCTGACTGGTTAGCACGCGACAAAAGCTTTTCACTGTACCTTGGTAAATGTGGCAATAAACTAAACTAAACTAAGCTAAACTAAACTAAACTAAAATGCTTTTTCAGTTTTTAGTTTTCTTTAGTTTAGAGATGCAGTTTGGAAATAGGCCCTTCGGCCCACCGAGTCCATGCCGACCAGCGATCACCCATACGCTAGTTCTATCATGCACACAAGGGACAATTTACAGAATCCAATTAATCTACAAACTTGCATGTCTTTGGAATGTGGAAGGAAACCAGAGCACTCAGAGTAAACCCTCGGGGTCACAGGGGAAAAGTGCAAACTCCACACAGACAGCACCCAAGTTCAGGATCGAACCAGGGTCTCTGGCACTGTAAGGCAGCAACTCTACCGCTGCGCCACTGTGCTGCCCCTAAACTAAACTAAACATGGCACTGGTGATCACTCACTCAATGGCAAACGTTGGCAATGCAAGAGGCACGGAGGGCCAGGGTCTGAGAACGAGCCGACGTTTCACAGTGGAGAATGTAAGCGAAGTGCCTGGAACCATTTCAAATTCAGCTATTCATCGATCACATTAAAACACTGCCTGTTCAGCTCATTATGCAGCGTGCTACAAAAGCAAGGGCAACCCTCGTCAGCAAGTGCAACCAGTAAATTAATTCCAGGTCTATTAAGTGAATATTAAAAAGCGAGCACTCCATTTCTAGAATGTTCCTAATTTGTCTAATTCCCATGGACTATAGCAGCCAATGGAACTGCGGCCTCAACCAACTGAGGATTATAATGATCCTTGTTTAGTTGAGTTTAGTTGAGAGATACAACGTGGAAACAGGCCCTTCGGCCCATCAAGTCCACGCCGATCATCGATCATCTGATTACACTAGTTCTATGTTGTCCCAGTATCACATCCACTCCCTACACACCAGGAACAATGTATGGAAGTCAATTAAGCTGCAAACCTGCATGTCTTTGGACTGTGGGAGGAAACCGGAGTACCCGGAGAAATCCTAGGCGGTCACGGGGAGAAGGTTTGAGATCGAGCCAACGTTTCATACAATGTTTCACTCCGCATAGCCAACACTTTACAAATAGATAATTTGTAGTCTGGATCGAACCCGGGTCTGGCGCTCTGAGGCAGCAACTCTACTGCTGCGCCAATGTGCCACTCTGGGTTTTGGCACAATAATAAAAATGGCCTTCTTCAACACTGTAAAGAGAGATGAACATGAGCGAACGATTTATTATGAAACTTCATCGCTAATACAGTGAACACACAAGCCCAGAAGACTGATGAACAGAAACTAGCATCAAAATCAAACCTGTGTAGAAATGATCGATAATACTATTAAAATCTATTGCAAGCAATCATAAAACATTAAGCCAGGGGCAGCTCGGTTAAGCACCTCAATACAAAACGTATTGAAGTTTCATTCGGCGTCCATTGAAAAGGAGTCAATTTTCTTCCCTCTGCCGTTGATCAGCTCTTGAATTCTTTTGCCATCTGCACTAGATGATGGGCCCTGAGGTATCTGAATCAAGAGAAAGCAGAAGAAATAGGAACGTTCAGCCCATACAACCTGCCATGGGACACGGTGGTGCAGCGGTAAAGTTGCTGCCTTACAGAGCCACAGACCTCGATTCGATCCTGACGTTGAGTGCTGTCTGTATGTTGGTACGTTCTCCCCATGACCCCGTGGGTTTTCTCCAGGTGCTCGGATTTCCTCCCACACTCTAAATAGGTACATGTTTGTTGGTTAATTGGCTTCTGTAAATTGTAAAAAATTGTCACTAGTGTGTCGGATAGCATTAGTGTATGGGGTGATCACAGGGAGGTGCAGACTCGCCGGGGGGCCTGTTTCCACGCTGTATCTCTGAAGTCTAGAATAAAGCCTAAGAAAAAAAAATCCCAACCCTGCTCCTTTCGCCAATAAGATCTTGGCCGATCTGATTTAGGCCACAGCTCCAGCTTTTGGCTTTATCCACACAACCAGTGACTTCCCAATAGGCAGCAACTCTATCGCTGCACTCCTGTGTTGCCCTAAATAAACTATACTGTTATAAGTAGCCATGTGTCTCAGTGGTAATGTTTTTGCTCACAGGCTGATGGGACTGGGAGCCCTGAAGTGTGTGATGACTAATACAATGCATGTTGGAACTGACAGCAAGCCAACAACACATTACGTGCCATTCCTCCCATCCATACAGTGAATGAGCACTTGCGCACTCGATAATGGATGAATTATAGGGTGCAAACGATTCTTTGGCTGACTGTTCATTCACAAGTTTACACTGTCAATGTGGCATAGACTGAGGCATTTCATCAGAAGTGTCATTGTCATTATCCGTGACATTTATGTCATCTGACTTGACAGACGACAGTATTGCACAAGTAGTGAAGTGTGGTGTTAACTGGGGCAAGAGTTGCTGACTGCGCCTGCAATAACAGGAAGCTGGAAGCCTGAGCCATCTCTCTGCTGTTATGCGGATTTATAATTTTTACTCATAGTATTAGTTTAATTTATTATTGCCGTGAGTATCGAGGTACAGTGAAGGGACAGTTATTGTGACATGCCATTACGTCAGGCAAAAGACTACACGTGGTTACAATCAAGCCGTCCAGTGTACAGATAAGGATAAGAGGTAGAACGTTTAGTGCAAGATGAAATTTAATTTAGGTCATTATTGTCTTGTGCACTTAGGGACAGTGAAAAGCTTTTTTGGTTGTGTGCCTCCAGTTAATGAAAAGACTATGCACGATTACAATCAAGCCATCCATATTGTATACAGGTTACAGGATAAAGGGAATAGTGTTTAGTGCAAGAAAAGGTTCTGCAATAGCCGATTAAAGATAGTTTGAAGGTCTGCAATGAGTTAGATGGGAGGTCCGGACTGTTCTCTAGTTGATGATAGGATGGTTCAGTTGCCTGATAACAGCTGGAAAGAAACTGTCCCTGAATCTGGAGGTGTGGGTTTTCAAACTTCTGTACCTCTTACCTGATGGGACAAGGAGAAGAGGGAGTGACAGGGGTGAGACTGGTCCCTGATTAAGCTGGTGGCCTTGCCGAGGCAGCATGAAGTGTAGATGGAATCAATGGAAGGGAGGTTTGTTTGCATGATGGTCTGGGCTACATCCACAACTGTCTGCAACTTCTTGCGGTCTTGGATGGAGCTGGTCCCAAACCTTGCTGTGATGCATCCCAATGAAATGCTTTCTACGGCGCATCTGTAGCTCTGTAGAATATGCAAAAGGGCATAGTTTTTACAAGACAGCATTGGTGAGAGGGGCAAAGTTTAAAATAGATCTATGGGGCAAATTTTTTACAAAGAGGGTGGTGAGTGCCGGGAACGCACTGCAATGGGTGATGGTGGAGGCAAATACGATCGCGGTGCTTGAGAGACTTTTAGATAGGCCCATGGATATGGAGGGATATGGATTATGTGCAGGCAGATAAGAGATGGTCTTGGCATTATGTTCGGCACGGACATTATGGGTTGAAGTGCCTGTTCAAGTCAAGTCTATTTGTCACATACACATACACGATGTGCAGTGAAATGAAAGTGGCCTTTACTGCTCTAGGTTCCGTTCTATGTTCCATCGTCCATGGTCTATGATCTGTGCAAATCCTTCTACACTATGTCTTTACAATGGGAAGGCTACAGAACCCCTAGCCTTCTTCCACAGATGATTTAGCTCACAGGAAATTGAATATTCTGGACAAGCGTTGACCAGGGAAGGGTGTGCTGATGTTGGAGAGGGTCCAGAGGAGATTTTACGAGAATGATTCCGTGCATGATTGGGTTCACTACCCTCTGTTCACAAAAACTACTCCACATCTCCATTCTAAAGTTACGTCCTTTTATTCTGAGGCTCCACCCTCTGGTCCTAGACTCTCCCACTAGTGGAAACATCCTCTCCACATCCCTTCTATCGAAGCCTCTCATTATCCGGTAGGTTTCAACGAGATCCCTCCTCATCCAGTGCCATCAAATGGTCCTCATCATTTGATGGCACTAGATGTATTTTTAAAGCGGAGATTGATTGATCCTTGATTAGTAAGGTGGTCAAAGTTTATGGTGAGATGGTAAGAGAATGGGGTTGAGAGGGGAAAATAGGCGGAGCTGACTAGATGGGCCAAATGACCTAATTCTGCCTCTATGTCTTATGGTCTTATGACCGGATTACACACGCAGTGCTGGAGGAACTCAGTCTATGGTGGAGGGGAGGGGGAATGTGGAGGGGGAAAGGGGAGGTGAAGTTTTAGGTCAAGATCTTTCTTTAGTTTGTTTATGAGCCCTGAAGACTGGGAACCAGAGAGGTTGGACAGGCTAGGACTTTGTTCCTTGAAGCTCAGGGCGACAAGGGGTACCTTATACAGGTGTATAAGATCATGGGGGGAATGGATAGAGTGAATGCACATTTTACCCAGAGTAGGTTAATTAAGAACCAGAGGACATAGGTTTAAGGTGAGAGGGGAAATTTAATAGGAACCAGGGGAGGGGGGACTCTTTCAAACAGATGGTGAAGGGCGGCATGGTGGTACAGCGGTATAGTTGCACCACCACACCCACCACCCTTTGTATAAAAAAGTTACTCCTCAGCTTCCTATTAAATCTTTCCCCCAATGCAAATAATGTTAATCAGCATTGAAGGCCACAGCACATTGATCTCTTGCGGATCATTGAGGAGTCAGAATGAACTGAGTCTTAGATTCTGTCCGAAAATGAGATTCCAGGTCCAAGAAAGAACTCCAGGAGAGCGACGGATCACTGCCAAACCCTGGCATCAGGCCTGGCCCGCCCACCTGGAGTGGAAGCCACGTCTGAGGCTTGCTTCCTGCTCGCCCCTGAAGACTGGGAACCAGAGAGGTGCAACGGAGTGGGGCAGTGGTAGAGTTGTTGCCTCACAGCGCCAGAGACCCAGGTTCAATTCTGACTACGGTGCTGTCTGTATGGGGTTTGTATGTTCTCCCTGTGACTGCGTGGGTTTTCTCCAGGTGCTATGGTTTCCTCCCACTATCGTATCTGCCTCCACCACCACTCCTGGTACCCACCACCCTCTTGGTAAAATAAAACTTGGCCCCGCACATCTCCTTTAAACTTTGGCCCTCTCAGCTAAATGCCCTCTGGTCTTTGACATTTGCATTCTGGGAAAAAGGTTCTGACTGTCTACCCTATCTATGCCTCTGATAATTTTATACATTTCTATGTGGTTCCCTCTCAACCTCTGGCGTATCAGAGAAATTTACCATTTAGTAAACAGCAAATGATACTCTAGCCATTCATTAAGTCTCCAGGTTTTGGTGACACTTTCAAAGTCACTATTCTATGTACTAGGGACAATGTACAATTTTTACAGAAGCCAATTAACCAACAGATCTGCATGTCTTCAGGATGTGGGAGGAGACCAGAGAAAACCCACACAGTCACAGGGAGAACGTGCAAACTCCGTACAGACAGCACCCGTGGTCAGGATCAAACCCAGGTCTCTGGCACAGAGAGGCAGCACTGTTTAGTTTCTCGAGTCATAGAGTCATAGAGTGATACAGTTTGGAAACAGGCCCTTCGGCCCAACTTGCTCACACCGGCCAACATTTAGTTTAGAGACACAGCATGAGAAACTGACCCTTCGGCCTACCAAGAATGTGCCGACCGTCAATCACCGTTCACACGAGCTTTATGTTGTCCCACTTTCCCATCCATTCCCTATAGACTAGGGGCAAATTTACAGAGGGCCAATTAACCTACAATGTGGAAGGAAACTGGAGCACCCGGAGGAAACCCACGCAGTCACTGGGATAATGTACAAATCTGCACAGACAACAGCCGTAGTCAGGATCGAGCACAGCTCTCTGGCGCTGTGAGGCAACACTTTTCTATGTTCTTGTCCCTTCTGCCTCCTTCCCATAAATTTTGTTGATGAGTTTTAAATTTATGTCAATTGCAGGTGTCATAAGTTGAAAAGAGATTCTGAATCTTGAAAGGTTGATGTGGTATCAAAAAGGTTAAAGAAATAGTGAGAAGGCAGCCAATAAATGTCATTGCCTGCTGGGGTTTGATTTGATTTTGTAATGTTAACCTTTTTAACTGCACATAGTGCATTGAATAAAACTCTTCAGACCTGACATATGCATGGATTCCATTTTGAACTACACCATCAATCAGTAATTAATTTTGACACAACCCGTATCCATCCTGGAGACACTGTAAACCAGACTCACCAGAATTTTCCGATCTTATGTGATAACAACGTCACAGTTTTGGAAAGTCACACTCTGAAAGACAGATCGTAAGGTTAATCGGTCAAACTCATTTGAGGTCATAAGCTTGGCAGGATGGTGGACGAGTTCAACTTCAATAGGCAAGAGATGGATGGTCAGATAAAGATAAATGGAACAGATGGGATTATTTTGAGATAGATAGATAGATAGATAGATAGATAGATAGATAGATAGATAGATAGATAGATAGATAGATAGATAGATAGATAGATAGATAGATAGATAGATAGATAGATAGATAGATAGATAGATAGATAGATAGATAGATAGATAGATAGATAGATAGATAGATAGATAGATAGATAGATAGATAGATAGATAGATAGATAGATAGATAGATAGATAGATAGATAGATATCCTTCCGTTTTATCAATGATCCTCCATGTAGACATACTATTTGGTTCAATGCCTATGATTTACTCCTTTGTATAGATGAGTGGCAAGGGATCAATGAGAGTTGATTTCAAGAGTAAGAATATAGTGCATGTATTAATTGATTGATTATTGTACATGCATTTGTTGTGTTATGGTGTTAATGGACCTGTAAAACTGCAACATTTAGGAATTTCATTGTTCTATTCCCAATGCATATGAAATGTAACAATTTTGTCTCTCTTATTTCGTGAATCTATTTTCATTGATGTTGAATGAGTTATCAGCTATAACGAGAGCATCAGGAATAGTTTCAATACTCTTCCTCAAAATATCACTGTTTGAGTTTTTTTCTATCCATTTTATGTCCAGTACAATATTTCTTCCCAATGGCTTTATAAGAAGAAATAGATCTGTCAATTCAAGATATACAGGAAAGGGCAGTGATGGATAAATGTACAGGAAGGCTTGACTCTATGAGAAGCAAAAATGTCTGCAGTGCAACTTGAAATCCAAACTGCCCACAGATCAAAGAAATTTCTGATGCAAGTCATCAATCTGAAGCATTAACTCTATTCCTCTCTCCACAGATGCTGCCTGAACTGCTGGGTATTTCATAGGTTCACAGGTCAACAGCGCACCTGGAGACAACTGGAGGCCAGGGGCAGCACAGTGGAGCAGCGGTAGAGTTTCTGCCTCACAGCAGCCAAAGCTTGGGTTTAATCCTGACCAAGGGTGCTGAGTTTGTACATTCTCCCCGTGACCGCATAGGTTTTCTCCTGGTGCCCCAGTTTCCTCCCCCACTCCAAAGAAGTACAGGTTTGTAGGTTAATTGGCTTTGGTAAAGATGATAAATTATCCCTACTGTGTGTAGGATAGTGTTAGTGTATGGGGATCGCTGGCTAGCACAGATTTGCTGGGCCGAAGGACCTGTTTCCGCGCTGTATCTCTAATCTAAAAACCTGCGCAGTCACAGGAAGAATGTTCAAACTCCCTACAGACAATACCCGTAGTCAACATCAAACCTAGCGCTGTAGGGCAGCAACTCTTCTGCTGGGCCAACAGTTTCTGAGTGTGTTTTAAACTCACAAAAGTCAGGAGTTTCGATATTTTGATGCTCTTCACGATGTTGAACACAAAAATAAAAAACAATTTAAAACATTTTTAAATGACAGCTCTTAAAGCATCACTAGCACCAAATTCCTGGCTGCTTTCTCGAGTATTCCTTCAGTTCTGTCTCAATAAACATGGAAAATTGAGGTCTCTTCAGACTGTTGAAATTGTGAGCCTTTCAAGTTTTGAAATCCTCGAGATTATTCCATTCAGAGTTTTGGATTTCCTGTCATATTTTCACATAGGATGTACTTTTATCAAACTGTGGTAGTCATTCCAACACAATCTAATAACATTATGTGTTGTCAAAATTTCATTAGCAAATCCATTTCATCTTAGCTGGGAGTTGGAAGAACTGAGCTGTTAAATGTTGAACAACATAATGATCAAAAGATTCTGCAATGATATGGGTTTCTATTTTGTATAAATTTTTTAAGCTAATGCTACCAGCCTTTACTTGAGATTTATTGCTGGACAATTGTTACTAGTATTGAGACATTACTTAAATAAAGATCAGCAATGTTGGGCACAGCGGTAGAGTTGCTGCCTTGCAGCACCAGAGATCCTGTTTCGATCCTGACTACGGTGCTGTTGGTGCAGAGTTTGCACGTTCTCCCCAAGAACGTGGGTTTTTACAAAATGGTATTATATAGAGTGGAAACACCAGAGTTCAAGCAAGAGGAAGTTATATTTAAATTAGAGAGAGTGCTTGACAAACTGAGCCTTTAGTTCAGCAATCATTTACAAGGATTTGCCAAGGATGGAGGAAATTAGTTAGGGGTAGAATTATCCGGATCGGGTTTTTATTCCCTGTGCAACAGAGACACTTGAGTAGAAATAAGAACAAAGAACATAGAATGTAGAACATAGAACATAGAATGTAGAATATAGATCATACAACATAGAACATAGAACGTAGAACATAGAACATAGAATGTAGAACATAGATCCTACAACATAGAACATAGAATGTAGAACATAGATCATACAACATAGAACATAGAACATAGAACATAGAATGTAGAACATAGAACATAGAATGTAGAACATAGATCATACAACATAGAACATAGAATGTAAAACATAGAACATAGAATGTAGAACATAGATCCTACAACATAGAACATAGAATGTAGAACAAAGAACATAGAATGTAGAACATAGAACATACAACATAGAACTACAATAAGTCTGGTCCCGACCAGAAACATTGCCTTTCATGATCCCCAGAGATGCTGCCTGACCCGTTGAGTTACTCCAGCACTTTGTGTCTTTCTTTAATTTAATTTTGTATTAGTTTAAATTTTAGTTTAGTAGTAGTTTTAGAGATACAGCGGGCAACCATGCCCTTCGGCCCACCGAGACCACACTGACCATTGATCACCAGAGTTGTATATAATCCCTCTCTCACATCTAACGCACTAGGAATGGTGGAGAAAACCGGAGCACCCAGAACAAAAAGCCACTAGGTCATGTGGAGAACGTGCAAATAGACAGCAACCGTAGTCAGGATCGAACCTGGGTCTCTGGCACTGTGTGGCAGCAACTCTATCACTGTGCCAATGTGCTACTGTTATTATCACATTGCTGTTGTGGGAGCTAGCTGTGTACAAAATGATTGTTATGTTTTCCGCATTGTGACAATAATTATAATTCATTGGCTGTAAAAGGCTTTAGAACATCCTGAAGTTTTGTTTAGTTTAGTTTAGAGATACAGTGCTGAAATAGGTCATTTGGCCCATCGAATCTGCGCTGACCTGCAATCACCCCATACGCTAGATCTATCCTACACACTAGGGGCAATTTACAGAAGCCTATTAACCTACAAACCTGTTTGGAGTGTAGGAGGAAACCGGAGCAACTGGAGAAAACCCAGGCGATCACAGGGAGAACGTGCAAACTCCACACAGACAGCACCTGTAGTCAGGATCGAATATGGGTCACTGATGTTGTGAGGCAGCAACTCTACCGCGGTACCACCGTGCCACCCTGAAAGGAAAGGATGTAACCGTTGGAGTACAAGAGCAATTCCTTCCTCTAACTTTTAACAGGCCGTGGATGGAATAGGTCAAGCAGAACATAATGCCTTGTGAAGATACCAAGCCAATGGAGAATGAACTCCTGGAAGAATTGTGAGAACTTAAAATCCCTTCAGCTGTCTGGAGATATTAATGCGGTGCTACAAGCCTCAGTACCCTGGGGGGATTCTTCTGACTGATCGCATTAATCAACACGAACAATCAGCAACCCTGTGATGTTGAGTAACTCGAGAAGGGTTCGTAATGATTGAGGAGAAAGAAAGGGATGTTTACATCTGAAGATGTGAGCAATATTTTGTTTCCCTGTTCATAACTCTGGATGTGCAGCAAAATTGGCAAATGCGACGAAGTATGTTTTATTTGATAACACACTATGGTATTTATGTTATTCCACGTGTAACATTTGGATGGTAACAGTGTGACACAGAGGTGCAGTGGTAGAGTTGCTGCCTCACAGCACCAGAGACCCAGGTTTGATCCTGACTGCCGCTGCTGCGCATATGGAGTTTGCACGTTCTCCCTGTGACCGCCTGGGTTTCCTCCAGGTGCTCCTACGTTCCAAAGAAGTACAGGTTTAAAGGTTAATTGGCTTCTGTAAGTTGTAAATTGTCCCTAGTGTGTGGGATAGTGTTAGTGTACGAGGTGAAAGCTCGTCAGCACAGACTCGGTGGGCCGAAAGGCATGTTTACATGCTGCATCTCTAAAGTCTAAAATCTAAACAGGTGCATGAATCAAGAACCATAGTTTTAAGGTATGGAGGGAAAGATTTAATGTGTACAAAGAAACTGCAGATGCTGGTTTATACCGAAGATAGACACAATGTGCTGGGGTAACTCAACAGGACAGGCAGCAACTTTGGAGGAAATGGATGTGTGGCATTTGCGTCGGAATCCACCTTCAGACACAGTCCTTTTTTTCCCTAGGGTAGAGGAGTCTTAAAACCTGAGGCTATGGGTTGATGGTAAGAGGGGAAAGACTTCATGGAGGACTGAAGGGCACATTTTTAATACAGAGGTTTGTAATTATATGGAACAATCTGCCAGAGGAAGTCATAGAGGCATACAGCATGGAAACAGGTCCTTCTGCCCAACTTGTCCATGTCGACCAAGATGCCCCATCAAAGCTAGTCCTATTTGCCTTTGTTTGGCCCATATCCATCTAAACCTTCAAGGTCAGTTTATTGTCACATGTGCCGATTGAGGTGCAGTGAAATTCGAATTTCCTATCCATGTACCTGTTCAATTGACCTCCTCAACAACGATGTCTCCCTCTTGGAATCACATCATCTCTAGCAAACAATTGGCCTGACACCCTCGGTCTGAGGTCATCAGTTGCCTGCCCTGAGTTGTCCTGGTCTTTTCTTGCCTCCAGTTCCCCCCCACCCCCACCCCCCCCCCCACCCTACAATCAGTCTGAAGAAGGATCCCAACCCGAAACATCACATTACCATTTTCTCCAGAGATGCTGCCTGACTCGCTGAGCATTTTGTGTCCATCTTTACCTCAACTACCTCCTCTGGCAGCTCATTCTATATACCCACCACCCTCTGAGTGAAAAAAATTGCCCCTCAGGTTCCTATTAAATCATGTTCCCCTCACGTTAAAAATATGTCCTTTTGTTTTTGACTCCCTTACCCTGGGTGCATTCACCCTACCTATTCCATTCATGATTTTATAATTTCCTGACGAATTAGTTGAGGCAGATACAATTACAACATTTAGAAGGCTTTTGGACAGGTATGTGGAGAGGAAATATTTAGAGGGATATGGACCAAAAGCAGGCAAATTGGACAAACTCAAATAGGCAGCATGATCAGCAAGGATGGGTGGGGCCAAAGAGCCTGTTAGTCATAGTCATAGAGTCATGCAGTATGGATACAGGACCATCGGCCTACCTTCCCATGCTGACCAACAAGCCCATCTACACTAGTTTCATCTGCCTGCGTTTGGCCCATATCCCACTAAATCTATCCTATCCATGTATCTGTCTCAATGTTTCTTCAGCATTACGATAGTACCTGACTCAACTACCTCCTCCTGCAGCTCGTTCTATACACCCACCACCATTTGTGTAAAAAAGTTACCCCTCAGGTTCATATTAAATCTCTCCCCCCTCACCTTAAACCTATGTTTCTCGATTCCCCTCCTCTGGGCAAGAGACTGCACTTTTATCCAATCTATTCCTCTCATGACTTTGTACAACTCTATAAAATCACACTTCATCCAATTGCCCTCCAAGGATTAAAGCCCTTGCCTGCTCAACCTCTCCCTATAGCTCAGGTCCACAAGTCCTGGCAACATCCTCATAAACCTTCTCTGCACCCTTTTCAGTTTGACAGCATCTTTCCTATAACATGGTAACCAAAACTGAACACAAGACACTAAATGTGGCCTCTCCAACATCTTATATTACTGCAACATGACCTCCCAACTTCTATATTCAATATGCGTAGAAAGGAACTGCAGACACTGGTTTATGCCGAAGAGAGACAGAAACTTTCAGTCTGAAGAAGGGTCCCGAACCTAAAACGTCACCCATCCTTTTTCTCCTGCGTGAGCCGCTGACTTACTCAAGCACTTTGTGCCTA
Organism: Rhinoraja longicauda; assembly: GCF_053455715.1. Classification (NCBI taxonomy): domain Eukaryota; kingdom Metazoa; phylum Chordata; class Chondrichthyes; order Rajiformes; family Arhynchobatidae; genus Rhinoraja; species Rhinoraja longicauda. Next base: position 35,149,743 of record NC_135966.1, on the reverse strand, counting down.
TCTTCCATATTCAATACTCAGACTGATGAATGTGCCATTTGGCTCTAAGCCTCAACCCAAGAGCTCAGGGTGTTCCAAGATGAAATACTTTAACGCAGTCTCCAATTTGGAGATTCTTCCACATTAACGTTGAGTTAAGAAGCAGGAACCCCAGGCAAACTCCACAGCGGCTCTGTCAAGTATCACAGCGGGATGTCTTTTATCCCCCAAGTAAGCAAATGACATCTCAGTGAGGGTGAGGCTGTAACAATTGCTGAAACAGGCAGTGTAGAAACTCAAACACAGCAACGTGTTTAGTTTTGTTTAGATTGGAGATACAGTGTGGAAACAGGCCCTTCAGCCCATCGAGTCTGCATCGAACAGCAATTACCCATACACTAGTTCTATACTACACACTAGGGACAATTTACAGAAGTCGGTTAACCTACAACCCTGCACGTCTTTGGAGAGTGGGAGAACACCAGAGCTGCTGGAAAAAGTCATGTTATACAATTCTATAAGATCACCCCTCATCCTAGCCTTCTCAACCTCTCCCTATAGTTTAGGCTCTCGAGTTCTGACAACATCCTTGTCAA